>NW_026126488.1:0-149876 GCF_943737965.1 Phodopus roborovskii | reverse complement strand
CTAATATTTCTCCTTTAGAGGCAGCTAACAATATATCATCCATGTAATGATAGATTATGGATTGTGGAAACTGTTTACGAATTATTTCTAACGGTTTTTGTATGAAATATTGGCACAGGGTGGGGCTATTTAGCATTCCCTGTGGCAAAACCTTCCATTGATATCTCTTCACCGGTTGAGAATTATTATAATTAGGTACCGTGAAGGCAAATTTCTCTTTGTCTTGTTCTTGTAAAGGTATAGTGAAGAAGCAATCCTTTAAATCAATAACTATAATAGGCCATTCTTTGGGTATCAAAGAAGGCAAGGGCATTCAGGCTGTAGAGAGCCCATTGGCTGGATAACTTTATTGATGGCTCTCAGGTCTGTAAGCATTCTCCATTTACCAGATTTCGTTTTGATCACAAATACAGGAGAATTCCAAGGGCTGGTTGATTCCTCAATATGTCCAGCATTTAGCTGTTCCTGAACCAGGCTTTCTAAAGCTTCTAACTTCTTAGAGGTCATAGGCCATTGTCCTACCCAGACAGGTTCCTCTGTTAGCCATTTTAAAGGTAGGGCTTTTGGTTCCTCTGTTTGTTCAGCATTTGTATTTTGTTTTTGTACTGCCTGGATATTTGGTCTCTGTCTTGTATAGTACTTAACAGTATTCTTTCCACAATCATGAGGTCGTCTATGGTTCCTATCTAATACAGGAGGAATGTTAATCTGTGTATTCCATTGCTGTAATAGATCACGACCCCATAAATTTATCACTACATCAGCCACATATGGTCTCAACCTCCCTCTCTGTCCTTCTGGTCCTATACATTCAATCCATCTCGTGCTTTCTTTTACCTGAGACAGGGTTCCAATCCCTAAGAATTGAACATTTACCTCATGCAGGGGCCATCTTTGAGGCCAAGATTTATTAGATATGATAGTTACATCAGCTCCTGTGTCCAGGAGACCCTCAAACAGTCTATTATTCATCTTAACTAGTCTATTATTCATCTTAACTATCAATCTAGGCCTATGACTATTTATAGCAGTTTGCCAAAATATACGTTTTTCATTTCCTTCTGTCATGTTTGATTCAACTTCCGTCACTAGTTCGTCATCCAGAGCGGTATGAGTTTTTATAATAGGCACAGAATTTTCTAATTGTCCTGTGGGAGATTGTCTTCCACTGTGACTGGGAATGTTCGGACCACCTGTGACGTGGGGGCCTTCGAGAGGGTCCCAAGGAGTTTCCCGATGGTAAAGGGTTTCCTTGCTTGTCTCTGGTCGATCTACACTCATTTGTCCAGTGTCTGCCTTTGCCACACCTTCTACATAACCCAGGAGGCTGAGGCCTTCTGTTTGATTCATTCCTGGGGGTGTTATTTCTAGGGAAGCTTTGCCTATAATTTCTTTTTAGATGTCCTATCTTATCACAGTTATAACATCTGACATGTTGATATCTCTTCAAACCTTTGGGGATGGCTTCTCCTTCCCAAGCTTCTAAGTCACCATAGTAAGGAACTCTGTTATCTTGATATCTTCTCTGACCTTTAGATATGGCTTCTCCTATCCATGCTTCAGTCTTATTGTCATTATACTCAATGTTGCCTGTATATAGGACCCATTCATCCAAGGGTGCTGATCGCATTTTTAAAGGCCAAAGCACCTGTTTGCATTGAGGATTCGCAATCGCATAAGCTAAAGATTCTATGAGTATTCACCTAGCATCTATGTCTGCTATCTCTAATTGTACTGCCCTAGATAATCTTTCTAGAAAGATACTAAAACGTTCTCTAGGTCCTTGCTTTATCTTGGTATAAGGTTCTATCCTCTCTCCTAATTCATGAACCTTATCCCAAGCATTCAAAGCTGCTGTACTGCATAGAGACAAGATGTGTTCATCATAGGCAGCTTGGGTTTCTGGGTCAGCATAGAGACCCTCACCAAGAATTTTATCTTGGGGAGCTTTATAACCTTTCTTTAAGCCCTTAAGTTCAAGAGCTTTTGCTTCCTCTCTCCATAAAGCCCTCCATTCTAATTGAGAGGAGCTTTCAAGGACAGCTGATATTAATTGATCCCAACCCTTAGGGGTCACCTTGTTATTCCATGCCCATGATTCTACTAATTGCTTCACATAAGGTGAGTGCATGCCATAAGAGACTACTGCTTCCTTTATAACTTTTAAATCTTTCATACGTATTGGTTCTCACTGATATGCAACGACACCTTTTGGATGTTTCTTCGTTGCTGGCTTTTCATGAATAGATACAGGGAAAGCTCCCCTGACCCTAAATGGTGTGGAAAATTTTAAATCTTTTTCATGCCCTGTTACCTGTAGTTCTTCTTCTGATGTATCAGACTTAAGGTCTTCTAAAGCCTGAAATCTATTCACCATTGTTTCTTTGAGTGTCTGAACTTCTTGAATCAAATAACTTTCTAGAGACTTCATTGCATCAGCCAGTTTCTTACTTTCTCCAACTACAAATGATTCCATGTTTTTAATCTTATCATCCTTAGATATTATCTGAATGGCGTGTAAACTGCCTTCCAGAAACAATGTTCTATCTGCTAGCTTGCCATTATCCTCAGACATGGAAGAGATTTTGTCATCTAGTCTTTCTATCTGATGTTCCAGTTTTTTAAACTTATTAGTAGCTTCCTCCGACCAGGAGTGGGCTGTTTCTGCTAGTTTGTTAATGCATTGCATTGTCTCTGTTCTGGTTATTGAGGTATCTGACATGAAACAAATTATACCTCTCAGCTCGCCAACGCCATCTTCAATATTCTGAACCTTTCTTTCTATATTTTCTATGCTTTGAATTCTATCATTTTCAATGTTTCGAATCCTTGCCTCTATGCTTTGAATTCTATCATTTTCAATGTTTCGAATCTTTGTTACTAAGTCTCCTATGGTTTGTACAAGTTCCTTATTGTTTGCTGTAATCTCAAACCATTTCTTTAAGAATATCATGTTAATGATGAAACCCATTGCTATTACAAAATAAAAGTATATATTGGTCCAGTCATAAGTTTCTTCTGCTAAAATCCCTTCTACATATGAAGTAAAATAATTCCTAATGTTCTGCATAGTAAAATTATCTGCCATAGTTATGGAACAATTTATCTCAGATTTCATATCAGCTTAAATTGCAAAGGATGTTACAATTACCTTAGGTGTAATTCTGCTGTCCTGGAACTTTGATGCTTTTAGTTGTATATCTCAGCTTGTGGTAGCTACGCCTGGAGGTGTGTCACCAAATAGCGCCTATCCGCCGAGGCTCGTCTGATCCCGGTTCCTGTAAAATAGTTCTTAACAAACTATAACAAGCAGAATTTTGTTAAAAGGGGACTTTTGGAGTTACTTGTAACACAAGACGAAACGCTTGCAAGCCGGGGGGTGCCGTCGGGCGGGTGCCTCAGAGAGGCTCTGCGCAAATGCAAAGTCCCCTGCAAAAATGGGCAAAAAATGTTAAGCAGTAAGTGCCTTCTCAGGTCTGCTTTAGCGGCAAAGATCTCCTTTGCAGTAAGGAAGAGGCAAATGTCCCAAAGCTGTGGTGAGTCCACCTGGTTAAACCCTGCCCATTGGGGAAGGTGCGGGAGGGGGCGGCTTCTGCCGCCTGGGGGCAAAACCCAGGTAAATCCGCTTATGACACCAGATATTGCGGTAAATAAGGATCAGGATAAACAAATAGGCTGAATAGATGTTTATTCAGGGAGAAATAACTTACAACCTAGACAGATGAACACCAGGAAATTCAACCCGATCCTCTCCTGTCTGAGTCACGCCAGAAAGAGAGCGCCTTTCCTGGCCCCCTCAGAACTCCTTCCACAGGTTACTTCCGCACATGGCTCCACCCCCAATAGGCGTGGTCAGTGCCAAAGAAGGACTATCTCACTATAGCCAGGTACTAGTTTCTTATCGGCTAGCTCTGTCTTAACTATTAACCCATTTCTACATATTTCCACGCGGTCTTACTGAGAGCAAAGGAATGGCGGATCTGTTCTCTCCAGACCCCCATGCTGACTCCTCCTTACTACTTCCTCTTTCCTCCTGGTCTGCTAGTCCCTCCTATTAAGCTTTCCTATTGGCCAACAGTGCTTTATTCATTAACCAGTATGAGACACATATACAGAATGACATCTCCCATCATCTTACTAATTTCTTTCTTTAAAGACACAAAGTTCCTGCTATATACATATTTATTGCTACGTTAGCCTTATCCCAAGATATTTTTGTTTGTGACAATTGTAAATGGTGATGTTTGAGAAGCAGACACCCACAGATAGACACTGTGCTGAACTCCTGGTTTACAGTTGCAGAGAAGGAAAAGTGATAAGAAAAGGGATGAAGATCCCTCTATAGAAACACACATGGACAGTTGACCCAAAGAAGGGGAAGCTCATGGACTTATAGCTGGGAAACCAGCATTGGACCGAATCAGAGCCCCTGTAAGAGGGTCTCATTTGCAATGCCTGGGCATTATAATGGACCTCTGACAGTGGACCCAGGACATATCCCTGGTGCACGAAAGGACTTTGGAAGCACGTTCCCCATGCAGGTATACTCCCTTAGCCTAGAGGCAGGAGGGAGGGCCTAGACCCTACTCCTAATGAGTTGACAGATTTTGATGATCTCTCCTTGAAGGCATCACCCTCCATGTAAAATGCGGGGAGGGGGCATGAGAATGGGGAAGGAGAGGGAACTAGGATAGATATGTAAAAGGAGTAATATATGTATATATATCGTATACATATACATATATATACACACACACAAACACACATTCACACATACACACACACACACACACACACATATGATGTTTTTTCTGATATGATTCTCAGCCCCTTTATCATCTGTTTATAGTAGGGCTACTGATTTTCTTGATGTAACCTTGTATACTACTTATTTGCTGAAGGTGTTTTCAGTTGTAGGATTTCACTGGTAGAGATTTTGGGGTCACTTATATAAGCTGTCATATCATCTGTAAATAGTGACAGTTCAGCGTTTTCCTTTCCAATTTGTAACCCCTTGATTTCCTTTGGTTGTCTTATTGCTCTAGCTAGAACTTCAAGTATAGTATTGAAGAGATACGTAGACAATGGGTAGTCTCATCTTGTTTCTGATTTTAGAGGAATGGCTTTAAACTTCTCTCCATTCAGTTTTATGTGTGCTGTTGCTTTACTGTATATTGCTTTTTATTATGTTTAGGTATGTTCCTGTTAATTCTGATCTCTCCAAGACCTCTATCATGAAAGTGTGTTGGGTTTTGTCAAATGCTTTTTCAGCATCTCTTGAGATGATCATGCGTTTTTTGTTTCTTTCAGTTTGTTTATATGGTGGATCACGGTGATAGATTTTCATATGCTGAACCATCTGCACATCCCTTGGATGAAGCCTACTTGGTCATGGTGGATGATTTCTCTGATGTGTTCTTGGAATCGATTTGTCAGTATTTAATTAAGTATTTTTACATCAATGTTCATGAGGGATATTAGTCTGTATTTCTCTTTCTTACTTGTGTCTTGTGTGATTTGGGTACCAAAGAAATTGTAGCCTAGTAAAAGAGTTTGAGATGAACCTTCTTCTTCTATTTATTGCGTGGAACAATTTGGGGACTATTGGTATTATCTCTTCTTTTAATTCAAGGGAGAATTCTGCACTGAAGCCATATGGCCCTGGTCTTTTTTTTTTTTTTTTTTTTTTTTTTTTTTTTTTTTTTTTTTTTTTGCTTGGGAGGTTTTGACGACTGCTTCTATTTAATAAAGGGTTATAGGTCTACTTAAATTGCTTATCTGTTCTTGATTTAGTTTTGGTAAGGGGTAGCTGTTCAGAAATTTGTCCATTTCCTTTGAAGTTTCCAATTTTGTGAAGTACAGGTTTTCAAAGTATTACCTAAAATTCTCTGGATTTCCTCAGTGTCCATTGTTTTGTCCCCCTTTTCATTTCTGATTTTGTTGATTTGCATGTTCTCTCTTTGCTTTTTCTTTAGTTTGGTAAAGGATTGTCTATCTTGTTGATTTTCTAGAAAACCAAATCTTTGTTACATTGATTCTTTGTATTGGATTTGTAGTTTCTCCTTCATCAATATAAGCCTTCATATTGATTATTTCTTGGCATCTCCTCCTCCAGGGTGAGTTTACTTCTTTTCTTCATAGAGCTTTTATTTGTGCTGTTGATTATCTAATAAGACTATCCTCCGTTTTCTTCATATGGGCACTGAGTGCAATGAATTTTCCATGTAGCTCTTCTTTCATGGTTTCCCATAAGTTCGGGTTTGTTATGTCTTCATTCTCGTTTTATTCTAGGAAAGTTTTAATTTCTTTTTTTTTTCTTCCTTGATCCAGAAATGGTACAATTGTTCATTGTTCAGTTTCCATGAATATGTACGGTTTCTGCAATTTGTGTTGTTGTTGAACTCCAACTTTAAAGCATGGTGGTGTGTAAGATACAGGGGGCTATTCCAATTTTTTTTTATATCTGTTGAGGTTAGTTATGTTGTATAGTAGGTTGTCCATTTTAGACAAGCTTCCATGTGGAGCTGAGCAAAAGGACTATCCTTTTGTAATTGGATGGAATATTCTAGAGTGTCTGTTAAACCCAATTGGGATATAACATGATAGGTCATTTCTGTGTCAAGTTTAAGCCTGATGGTCCTATCTAGTGGTGAGAATGGGGTGGTGAGGCTTACCACTATGAGTGCATGATGTTTTATGTGAGCTTTGAGTTTTAGCATTGTTCCTTTTATAAATGTGGTGCCTTTGTATTTGTAGCATTGATGTTCAGAATTCAAACTATGTACTGTTGGATTTTCCCTGTGATGCATATGAAATTACCTTCTTCATCTCTTTTGATTGGTTTTGAAGTCTAGCTTGTTAGCTATTAGGATAGCCATACCTGCTTGCTTCTTGGGTCCATTTGATTAGAAGATCTTTTACTAACCCTTTACCCTGAGATAATGTCTGTCTTTGAAGCTTAGATGTGTTTCTTGCATGCAGCAAAAGGATGGATTCGTCCGTCCTATCCATTCTCCATTCTGTTCTATTAGCCTGTGTCTTTTTATAGGAAGTTAAGACAATATTGAGGGAAAGGGCCAGTGATTGTTAATTCTTGTTTGTTTTAGATTTGTTGTTGGAGGTGGTATTGTGACTACACTTGCCCCACTTTTTCTTTTGGGTTCTGGTGAAGTGGGGTTATTAAATGCCTATGTATTTGTGAGTTTAGTTGTCTTCCTTAATTTGGAGTTTTCCTTCCATAACTTTCTGCAGGGCTGGATTTGTGGATATATACTGTGAAAGTCTAGGTTTGTCATTGAATATCTTGTTTTCTCAGTGTATAGTGATTGAGAGATTATTCTGTGCATAGTAGCCTCAGCTGGCATCCATGGACTCTTGGTATTTTATAACGTCTGTCCAGGACCTTCTTGCCTTCAGAGTTTCCATGGACAATTCAGGTGTAATTTTGATAGGTTTGACTTTTCATGCTACCTGGCCTTTTTCCTTCACTGATCTCAATATACTTTCTTTATTCTGTATGTTAGGTGTTTTGATTATTATGTGGTGAGGGAAATTTTGTTTTCCTTTTTTTTCATCCAGTTTATTTGGTGTTTGATATGCTTCTTGTACTTTCATAAGCATGTCCTTCTTCACATTGGGAAAGTTTTCTACAATGATTTTATTTTGTATGTTTTCTGCATCATTGAGTTGGGCTCCTTGTCTTCTTTTAAGTCTCTTATTGTTAGGTTTGGCCTTTTCATGGTGTCCCACATTTCTTTGATGTTTGTGTTTAGGATTTGTTGGATTTAAGATTTTCTTAGGTCAATGTATCACATTCCCTAGTTGATCTTCAGGGCCTGATAATCTCTCATTGGTCTCTTGTATTCTGTTGGTTATGCATCTGTTCTTCTTGATCATTTACCCAGTTTTTCTATTTCCAGTATTGCCTCAGTTTATGTTTTCCTTATTGTCTCTCTTTCAGTTTTCAGGTCTTGAACTTCTCTTCAGGACTTTCCTTGCACAGGGAACACACACACACACACACACATCATACCACAAACACATCACACATACACACATACCACATATTTACACACAACACACACATCAAAACACACACACACAAAACCACATCATAGACATACCAGATTGGTACACCCCTCCCCCATGCACACACACAGGCAGGCACACACAAATATGTAAACACTCATTAATGAACACCGATCTTAGCTTCAGGGGTTTACTCATGAGGCAGTAGGAGTGTCCTGAGCCCTGCCTCTGAATATGCTAAAGGAAACTGCAGGTGGAAGGTAGAGTAGGGGAGAGGTTTAGGAAGATAAGGATGGTAACAGAGAAGCCCAGTACAAAGCCTGGGCAGACAACAACAGGATTTTCACACAAGCTGTGATTTTTATATGAGTGGCTTGTTAGGTTCCACAGGGCAGGTGCTCTCATTTTCAGTACTGAGCCAGCCACCTTCAGGACTCCACGGACAGACAGACCCAGGTAGACTTGGGAGGGATGTTTAGTACAAATTGTGTTATGTGCAATAAGGCACCTGCATGCACACATATGTTCAAATTATAATTCCAGAGTTTAGGGAAGCCTCTGTTGAATCTGGACTCGCCATGTGCTTGGTAGGGAGGCTGTGCTTAAAATGGTTGTATCACACAAGTCCTGCTCTATCCTGTCAGTGCTCTCAGTGCTATGGGAACACAGGACTATGGTGGAGTGGTTGAGCCTTCCTGTGTCTGGTTCAGATAAAATGGACCAGGACTCTATATATTCCTTAAGCAAAATTGTTCTTTCAATGCTAAGACTAGGGGAGTTACAGGATGCACATGTCTACATAAAGAAGCCATGCAGTTGTTAGGCTGGGACAGGAGAATTCTTCATGAGAGATAGTAATTCACACTTCTCACCTGCCCCAGGATTGACAGTTACTCTCCCACTGGAGTAGGACAGGCTTCCTGGAAAGGGCACCAGAGTCACTGAGTTAGCACTGAAATGATACCTGTTGATTACAGTTTGGTGAGCTGAGGATTTCCATTTTAATGGAGGTCATGTGACCCTCAATGTACAAATGCATTGATTCTGGTTCCTTTTGTAAACAGCTGACCATATACAGGTCTGTGTTTATGATTATTTGCTAGATCTTGCACAGGGCATGGATCCTGAATTCTATGTAGATGAGAAAACATTCTGACCCAAGCAGAGGATCCTGTGTGAACACTGTGAACATGGACTCCATGCTTAACTGTGTGCTAGGAGCTGATGTGCTGAACCCAATGGACCCTCCTGACCAGTGGCTGAAAACTTTCCAAGAATGATTTATGTGTGTGTGTGTGTGTGTGTGTGTGTGTGTGTGTGTGTGTGTGACCTGTGTGACCTATATGTGCATTTCTCTGTGTAGTTATTCCTGGATCCATATGTCAACCTATGATTCCCTTCTGTTTGACCTTCAACCTTAGTGTTGATACAGTCTGTCATTGATTCTAGAGTGCACCAGTTCTCCTGGACTCCCTGCTGAGAATGGCAGGAGTGGGGATTCCCACTGTGTGCTGGTGCAGCTGACACTGTACGTGGGTGCTGAGACAAGGATGCAGGCCCTCATTGTTGTCTGACAAGGACTCTGCTGACTGAAGCATCTCCCAAACAGAGCTCCCTAATCACCATTTCTCATTCCCAATGTTCACCAGGAATGTTCCGTTCCTCTCTTTCTTCTTATGAGCTGGTTGTTCCTCAGAATGTAAACGTTCATATACAATTCCCCACAGCAGAGGTTAAGGGGTGCCTGTCTGTCTGTGTCAATGCAACTTTGGCCTGTTCTATGTCCAAAAGATGACAACCAAAAATGAACAACACTAAGGATTTTCCTGCCTGTTGGTAATAACTGTCATCAAAATGCAACAGGTTTAACCGTGTTGAGTCACCATGGTTACTGGCCTCCCTCATTCTTGCCAGGAACTCTCTCTGAGGGTCAGAGGGTTTTCTGAGCTTTGGGAATTGCTGGTGAACATGGGGTCCATTGGGAAGACTCATCCTATGATATTATTTCCCTGGTTTCTGACTTTCTCACTGTGTCTATGAGATATTAGTAACCCAAGCTACACTCCGTAAGTTGAGAGCATTCACAGTGATCCCAAGTCCAGAGGAAATTGCTTCTTCTGTGTATTGATACCAGATTGTGCTGTAGGCAAACCCTTTGTTATGCTGTGAATAGGTATCTCTATCATTGGTTGAGGATAAAGCTGATTTGGCCTGAATCAGGAAACCCAAACAGAAAGATACAGGGATAAAGGACAGTGCAGTGATATAACCAAGCCAGCCACCCGAGAAACAATATGAGAGCCCTGTGATCACGGGACGGTAAGCACAACAGGCCTTACTATCTCATTCCTCTACTACTTATGTCAATGCCTTCCAGAAACATTGGATATCCCTGTGTCCATGCTGCAGACTTGATATGTCTGTAGGATTCCCACTCAGCTGCCTAAAAGACATACATGTCCTGACCAAAGAGCTGCTCTCAGTATCAATGCCACAGCTTCATGGTGGGAATACTACAGGGAGTCCATGCTACTGTGAAGAGAAAAGAAGATTAGAGAATCCCGACTGAGAGGTAGTGCTGCGATATTTCAATTCTCTTGGGAGTAGATATCCTAGGTTTCTTTCAAGTGCAAGACTTCAGGCGGGATGAAAATCAAGCAAACATTTAATAAAATAAAGGAATTACATGTCAGGCCTAGGAAGTCTTGTTCCAACTATGGAGAGTTTCACGCTGCTACAGGTCCATAGTTAGTCCTGATGTGTCAACATCAAGCCGAAGAGACCCATAGGATCCACAGTACTGAGTCTGTGTGAAAGGCTCCCACATAAAATTAAATGCTGCCATTCTGTGGCGGTCACACAGGCAGCTGGCAACGGTTCACCTTTTTTTTCTTCTCTGATTCCAGCCACACACAGGCTTTTCAGCAGACTCACCTGGGAAAACAAAAAGTAAATCAAATCAACAGTTACGCAGGAGCCTGCCACTTGGATGCTGGTGGACAAAAACACAATTATTGCTGGTTAAGATACAGATTCCACACATGAGAACAATCAGTTTGAAAGATGAAAACTTCATCCATGTTTTCTCCCATTCACTTTTCTTCAAGCCTTCCACATTGTTTGTATTTGTATTTTGAGCTAATACCCTCATGTTTGCAGATCAATGACTGGGTGGGGTGAGTTATTCCTGCTACGAGGAAGTTGGCAGCTAGATTGTCATCTCATGACATCTCTCAGGAGCCTAATGGAGTCAACAAAGCAAAGGGGTCTTGGACCCTGTGTTGTGGTCAATCCCCCTGTTGCATGTCTGTAAATGAAGCATGAAAAGCTTGGGGTTGAATATGTTCCCTGCATTATGGAGATTTTAGAATGCATGAGAGCCTGCAAACTAAGGACGACAAAGGATATCATCAATTTCCTGCAATGTTGAGCAGTCTGGGGAAACAAGAAGTTTGACAAACCATAAATATTTTTGCTTGATATGTGTTAAGATGACCAGGGAGGATTTGTTAACAGAAAGGGTCAGAGAAGTGACCACATGCATTCCCTAAAAACGACCCCCCAGGGAAGGTGAGTCTTGATATCTTTGTGGCTTTAAAAAGACTTGGCCTGGGTCATTGGATGGGTGCCACAATGGATTCTATAACTTTGTCTGTCAGGGACACATTCGTCTCACATTTTGCAGGGCTAGACAGCTTTTGCTTTGAGGACAGGTGGCCAGACATGTCACCCATATTCTCTGCTTCTTTTGCCTCAATTCTCTGGCCACACCCCCATTCATCTTCACCATGACAGGAACTACATCATATTGTAACAGTCACACTCAGTTCTCCATTTTTCCTCCTTCTTAAGGCCTCATGAGCAAAGCTGTGAAAATCATTCAGTGCTTGTATAGAAGCCTTTCACAAGCCAAGAGGCTGAGTGACAGCACACCCCCTAAACTCCATGGTGGCCTTAGTTGATCCAAACTTACACTCCCATCGACTACTCTGTCTATGATAGTCCAGGGCAGGAAGACACTAGCGCTGTGTGTCTCACCAGTTTGAACAAGCTGCTACAGAGGCTGTGGCACGGATTGCTCCTCCCTTGTCACAAATGGCAGACACTGATGGTTTTGTGTGTTCTGTCCCCCAATGAAAATGTGGGGTGTACCTGCTATTTGATATTCTTCCAAACATAGTCTCATGATCTAGCCCATTCTGACCTTGTGAGGTGGTCAGGATCATCCGCTTGGTTAGAGAGAGCCAAACAGGGCTCTTCTCGTTGAGGTGCTCCATGAAAGAAGCTACTTTGGGGATAAAAGTGGAGTGCATGAGTTGATTAAATCTTCCAGAGATGATCATGGAGGAGCAGATCTGTATCTCTGGATCACCTGCATGGTAAGAAAGACTTTGGTGTCATCTACTCTCTGAAAATGAAACAATAACAGAGGGGTGGGGACATCAACTCTCAGTTCCCACCCAGTGCAATGCCACCCTAAGAGTTTCTTCTTTTCAAAGCTCCAGGTTAATATTGGGTGTTAGTTTGCATCAGAATGGCCCCCATCGATGAACATGATTGGATACTTATTCCCAGTAGGTGAGATTGTTTCAAAGAAAGAGGAGGAGAGTAGAGGGTCCCATAGCATTAAGAATTCAAAAGACAAACCCATCCGCTTGATGTCTGTATGTTGTGCTTGAGACTTGGAGGTACGCTATCCACTCCAGCTCCAATACATGCCGCCTTTTGTTAGATTACATCATGATGGTCATGTACTGTCACCCTCTGCAACTGAGGGCCTCCTAAGGACCATGCTTTCTCTCCTAAATTGCCTTGGTCAGAGTGCTTTGTCATGGAAGTAGATTATAAACAGAGCAGGAGTGGTGCATTCAGTAAATGAATGCCAGAAAAGGAAGTTTCTATCTCACACATCCTAGGGCATCTGGGAAATGTTTCAAGCCCTCCTTACTGAGACAGCTGGCCCACTGCACCATCAATGCTAGTAGAGCCACACAGTGTAGACTGCCCCAGAGAGTTGTGGATGCAAGGTGCCCAGAGCTGTGGCCACAGAAGTGGATTGCAATTTGCTAAACTAATACAAAGTTTGTAGTCCTGAAGATGAGTGCCAGCATTCTCAGCAGGGGAAGGAAAGCCAAATTTCACTGGTGAATAATGTCAAGACAAGGCATCAGAACCTCACCTTCCACTCAAAGAAACACTGCATGCTCAAACTGCTTCATCTAAACCAGTGGTTCTCAACCTGGGTGGGTCTCAACCACTTTGTGGGTCAAATGATCATTTCACAGGGTCATATCACACCAGCAGAAAACAGAGATATTTACATTATTGTTCAAAACAGTTGCAAAATTACTCATGAAGTACCAACAAAAATAATAGTATGGTTGGGGGTCCCCACATCATGAGAAACTGAATGAAAGTGTAACAGCATGGGGAAGGTTGAGACCCACTGATCTAAATTATGCCCTCAGAACAGACTCTAGATTCCCTGTCATCTGGGCAGTCCCCACTGAATCAGAGATCTGACCATAGCTTGCATGGTGACCATGAGGACTCTGCAGACACCTCACTCAGCAAGATGCACACTGTGTCACTTACTGACAACTAATACCTCTGTGGCAATATAGGTTTTCTCCTAATCGAGACCCTGAATGTGGGCATTGGACACCAAATTTACAAGGATGATGGTCTTGTCTAGAGTGATGTTCTACAGGCCTTTCAAGCCCTACTTACCATTTATAGTTCACATTAAAAAAAAAATCAAAAAACCTGTATTCGTCACTTGACAGGAAAGAATCACTCACTGTGATAAAAATATTACACCAGTTTCTGGAACTCTGGGACAGCGGCAGACTGCTATGGGTGCCTGGTGGAAGGAGTCTGTAAAAAAACAATATAGGTGTTAGTTACCTGACCAGCCCAAGATGGTTAGAGCAGAAAGAGGTCCTGAGAAGGGTTTGCTTGACCTCCCTGTGATGGCATTGTTTTCTGCTCCTGGGAATCCACTCCCTACACCCCCAACTCTCTTCCAGATGGTGTTTGTTCCAGCCCCTGATTGTCCAAGGTCCCAGCCTCTCTCCTACATGCTCATCCCTTTCATATAACTGCCTGACTGGAACTGGAACTTCCTATGGGCAGATTCTCCTCCCTTTTAACCACCTTTATGCCCTTTCCTCCTCTCTCTTTCTTTTCTTTTGACAGGGCACACATGCCCCTCTCTACCTCTCTGCCCCTCTCCCTGGGCCTCCTTACCTCATGGGCTTACACAGTATATGGACTTGATTGTATCTGGTCATTGAGAAACATAATGAATAGGGCAGGTGTCTGAAGACCTCAAGTCGTGCAGAATACAAAGTTGTATAAGGTGGCTGCAGAAGCTGGAGGGCTGGCTCTTTCAAACAGGCTGGCAGTGTGGCTGATATCTGTCCAGCCATAGTGCTGGTCAACTATGAGTTTAAGCTGTAGGAGCTAACAGTTCCCACTTCAGAGAGAAGAGGGGTAGAGAGCTTGTGCCCAGGTTGCTGGAGGTGTGTGTGTGATAGTGAACTTCATAGTTGGGGTACACAGTCTGTCGGGTTCTGGCCTGGCTCCCCTATGTGGCTTAGTAGGCCACACCAGGCCGAACTGAGTCCCATGGTTTATGAACCATGGACCCAGGCCTGTTCTTCAGACCTTGAAAGAGACACAAGCAAAGGACCCTGTTAGTGACTGTGACATCAGCAGGATTTAACACAAGCTACACTACTGGCGCATATCTCTCCACAAGAATCCATACCCCCTGACCTCTTCCCAGTCCCCAATCCCAACTGTCTTCTCTTCTTAGCATCCTATGCTTGTCTCTGCTTCAGTCTCAACTTCCCCATGATCCACATACAGGAATACAGTGGGAAAGCTCCTACTGCGCCTACAGACATCTAAGGGTTCATGTCCTATACATGATCACACAATATCAATGGCCAAGGGCCTTGTAATTCAAAGATGAAATATAAAAGGGGAAACCACTCACCATGCCTACTCTGTTTCCTGGAACTCTGTTTCCCATGCCTTGCTCTTCCTTACCTGGGGACTGTGTCTTCTGTCTTTGGGGTGAGGAGGCAACTGCATAAATTTCTAAACAGGTGCCTAATCATCCTCTTCACCCCTTTCCAGCCCCTTCTGTGCATCATCTTGGAGGCTGTGGCTTCTTCCTGGGGCTGGTCCTTGCTAGAGATCGGTGCTGAATCTTCAACTGTTATTTTGTCGATATTTTCAAATTCATCGTTCACTCTCAGGGGAGAGTCCAGAGTGTCGATAGTGTCATGGATTCGTTCACTGCGCTGTGGATCAGTTTCCTTCAGGTCTGTAGAAGTGCTGATGCCAGCAGTGACATCAGCATCATCCAGGGTTGCTGGCGTCCCTGTGCTTCTACTGTCGTCCCAGAAGCACAGCCCTTCCAGGGATGAGAGACTGAGCATGTTGGCGCTGCCCATCTCCTCACTCTCAGCCTCGTCAGCATCATGGGCAGCTGAGTTATGAGAAGTGATTTCCTCTAGGCAGGAGAGGGTCTCCTCAGATGAAGTAGTACTCTCTGTGTCCTCTGTATTTTTATTGATGTTATAGGAGCGCACAGGAGAAACTGGTGAGTTAGAATTCAAAAGCCAGCTGGTACTGATCAGCTCATATAAATGTGAAGAGCTGCACCTAGAGGAGATTTTGCTTTTTCTCACTTCATTCAACTCTTGCCCTTGGTTGTCTTCTGATGTCAGGAAGGTGGGCAAAGCTGTTTTACTCTGTGCCCTCCTTAGGGTCAGAAGGAAGGTGGGATGACCTGCAGAAGCGCTTTGGGGACCCTGTCAGATAGCAGCATGGATATTACTATCGCTTTTTATCCTGTTGAACATACTGATTTTTACTAGGGCATCATTAAGCCAATTTGTTCCTTTGAGTTCCAGGGTTTCTTCAGCCATGGGGTCTAAGCAACACATCGTATCTAGAATGGTAGAGATGGATGGCCTGGAACTACTTTCTCTGGATAGTGCTAGGAAATCTTCATCACAGAGATTCACGTATGGAAATACTTCCTCCATGTCCCCCACTGGGACAGGTGGGGGATGCGACCACCACAAGGTGCTACAAGTAAAAAGACAAACGCACATAAGTTTATGTCTCTCAATTTCACTTCATAAAAAACGTACCTACCTCAATATCCTAATGATAATCTTTGGGTCAGAGGTTGAAAAAAAAATAGGTGAAAGTCTCAACCCTAAAGCAATTATGAGGATGCATAAGAAAGAACAGAGATGAAATTAGTGGTCATTTAGAGGTTGAAAGGAAGGCCGATGAAACAAAAATTCAAATCAAAGATTTGGTGACATGTCAAGGTGAAGTCTGTCAAAACTCTTGCCCAGAGAGAAGATACAAATTATGGAAATGTGAGACAAGACATACAGTGTGGAAGAAAGACAAGTATGATCTAGGGCACCTTGGTTGTGGTGTGTATGATGTGAATTGTCTCTAGAGAGGTGATAGTCATGACAGAAGGTAATTTCTTGAATCATAAAATAGACAAACATTGATGGCATATTATTAAACCCAGGCACCATTTGCTGCCTTCCTCCTTCTATACCGTAGGTGTGGTTATCAATTCTGGATGTTTCAAAACATGCAAAGGAATCCATTTGGGGATAAGAAGGAACGAGTAATATAATATCTGCTCATAGAACATCGCAGGCCTAAAGATTACATGATGTATCTTAGTTCCAGTTCTTACAGTAAAAATCAGTTCTCCTCAAGAAGCAACACCAGACACAAGGAAAGCTTTCTCCAAATTTAGTCTTAGAACATGCATTCGCAATGCTGAACCCTTAACTGCACACACACACACACACACACACACACACACACACACACACACACACACACACCCGGCTATGGTATTCTCCAATGTCTTTGATGAATTTCCACATGTCTATGTGTTATGAGATCCATGGTACTTGATGGGAAGTTCAAAACACATGACACAGTTGATGCTTCATGTTCATAGTTAATTCAACAGGTAATCCTAGAATAATTCCACAGGAATCCTTTGGACAACAAGCATGGAAGAAGATCCAGAGGGGGGGGACAGGCTGAGAAAAAAAAAAACAAATGGATTCCTGTCATTTTCTGAAGTAGAAATAACCATAGAGCTTGTGACTGTAATCCCAGGTCCAGATACATGGTGGTCCTGACTAGAGCCATGGAGCAGCAGTTGGATCCTTAACTGAAACAGGGGTCTTTTGGACACACAAGGGGCAGCTGCACTGTCACAGAGCAGAGGAAAAGATCCCAGGTCAGTATGCATCTCCAGAAATGTTACAGGGGAATGCCTCATGTCAAACAGTTAATGTTTAAAAGAAGAAAAAAATAAACCAAAGTAAAAAAGGCAAAAAATTTTATACAGAACAATTAAGAGAAATGTATACATAATCAGAAATCCATGCCTCATCCAAATGCACTGGGTGCATGCATATAAAGAAAAACAGCTTGAACCTAAAGAAATGTCTAGAGACCTACAAGACTGCCGCCAGCTACAATTTCAGCAACCGTGGAAAGGCTACCAAAAATGCCCTTCCAGGATAGTGAGATCAAAAAAAAGGAAGGGAGAGAGGGAGATAGGGAGGGAAGGAGGGAGAGGGAGCTGGGGTGGACATGTAAAATGATAAATTAAATTAAAGAAATGCTTTGATTCCAAAATTTAAGTTCAAGGACAAGTTACTGGGGGAAAGGGTTTCTATTTTTGTTTCCACAGAAAATGAAAAGATGTGGATTTCTCCCAGACTAATGTGGTTTGATCAAGCCAGACAGCCTGAAACAGAGTACCAGATGATCCTACATTCAAAACAGCTGGACTAAGCAGCTTTACAAACTACAGCCAGGATTTCTGAATCTTCTTCGAATCACCCATGACAGTGCCCCTTACCAGCAGGAAGTAGTTTGGAAAGAGCGACGCCCAAGTTCCCAAATATTGTCTATAAATGTTTGTTTTCATCTAAAGGACTTGCTTATATAAAATAAATAAAAATAAAAAAAAATTAAAAAAGAGAACTAAACCAATATAAAATTTTGAAAGATAAATGGATAGAGAATAATAGTAAATGGTTGATAATAAAATAAACTGAAGCTCAGTCACAAATTAAATCTAAAACAAAGTAAGTCAACATTTAGACCTAAGAGAGAATGAGAAAGAGAAGGAGAAAGGGAAAGAGATTGAGAAAGAGAAAGAGAAGGGGAGGAGAGGAGAACATGTGGGGCCTGGAAGATTGAGTCAGGGAATGAATACACTAGTGTAAAAAAGAAGGGATACCGTAATAGAGGGAGCCATTGTAGGTTTGAAGAGAAAACTGATTCTAGAGAAATGTCCAGGGACATACAAGGATGACCCCAACTAAGTCAGAGTAACAGTGGAGAGGCTACATTAAATGCCTTTCTCTGATAATGAGATTGATAACTAACTTATCTGCCATCTTAGAGCCCTCAGCTGGTAGGTGATTGAACAGAAGCAGATAACCACAGCTTAACACTGAACTGAACTCTTGAAATACAGGGAGGAGTGATAAGAAAAGGGGTCAAGACCAAGCTAAAGAAACCCACAGAGACTGCTGATCTGAAAAAGGGGAACTCATGGACCCCCAGACTGATAGCTGGGAAACCAGCATTGGACTGACTCTGACCTCATAAACAGGGGTGTCAGTTGGAATACCTTGGCAGTCTAAGGGACCTCTGACAGTGGAACCAGTATGTGATGGGAGATGTCATTATGTATATATGTTTCTCATACTGGTTAATGAATAAAGCACTGTTGGCCGATAGGAAAGGAAGATAGGAGGGACTATGAGACAAAGAGGAAAGAGGAAGGAGAAAGGAGAGGTCAAGATGGAGGGTCTGGAGAAAGCAAAATGCCGGCTGGCTCCCTGGTAAGGAGACCACATGGAAATACATAGAAATGGGTTAATAATTAAGACAGAGCTAGCCGATAAAAAACAAGTAACTGGCCAACAGAATTATATCAAATACAGAGTCTCTGTGCGTTATTTGGGGCTGGTGCATCACCGGAACAAGACCGGCGGCCGAAGAAAAAAACACTCCTTACAAGTATGGTGCATGAAAGGACTTTGGGAGCACATTCTCTATGGAGGGATATTCCCTTAGTCTAGAGGCAAGACTGAGGCCTAGATCCAACTCCAAATGACTTGACAGAGTTTGATGATCCCTGTTGGAAGGCATCACCCTTCCTGTGGAGTTGGGGAGTGGAATTGTATGGGTGGGGGCAGGGGGGCCATGGGAGGGAGAGGAAATTGGGGTCAATATGTAAAATAAGAATATATTACAAGTATACACATATTTATATATGTATATATATTGCATATATACATATATTTATATATGCAATGTTTCTCTGATTTATTTCTCAGCCTCTTTATCGACTATTATTTTAGAGATACTGATTTTTTTTGAGTTAATCTTGTATACTGCTAATTTGCTAAAGGTGTTTATCAGTTATAGGAGTTCCCTGGTAGTTTTTCAGGTCACCTATGTAAACTATCATATCTCCTGCAAATAAGGACAGTTTGATTTCCTCCTTTTGAATTTCTATTCCCTTGATATCCTTTTGTTGTATTATTGCTCTAGCTAGAACTTCTAATACACTATTGAAGAGACATGACGAGAGTGTGCAGACTCGTCTTGTTCCCTGATGTATAGAGGAATGACCTGAAGCTTGTCTCCATTCAGTTTTATATTGGCTGTTGCTTTATTGTATATTGTTTTTATTATGTTTAGGTATGTTCCTGTTATCCCTAATCTCTCAAGACCTTTACCATGAAAGTGTGTTGGATTTTGTCAAAGGCTTTTATGGATCTAGTCAGATGATCATGTGTGGTTTTTTTTTTCTTTCAGGTTGTTTATATGGTGGGTTATATTTATAAACTTTCTTTTGTTGAACCATCCCTGCATCCCAGAGATGAAGCCTACTTGGTCATCGTGCATGATTTTTCTGATGTGTTCTTGGATTCGAAATCCATTTGGCTCTGGGCTTTTTTTTTTTTTTGGTTGGGAGATTTATGATGACTACTTAAATTTCAGGGATATTCTCATATCATTTTGGGGGCCTCTAATATTTTTTGAAGTTATTTTTTGAATCATTCTCTTCTGCTTCATCTGCTTTGGTGTATTCAGGTCTAGTTGGTGTACAGTCCCAAGATTCTGTTGTTGTCATACTGTTCTTTCTATTGTTGGGTGATTTCTTTCTTTTTTTAATTTAATTTATTATTTTACATATCAATCCCAGTTTCATCTCCCTCGCTCTATCCCTGCTTCCCTCCCTCCATCCCTCTTTCCCTCTCTGCCCCCTCACATGCACCCTGACCACTCTCCCCTCCCATCTCCCCACTCCCAATTCTACATGTAGGGCAATGCCATTCAGGTGGGGTCATGTAGATCTGTCAGGTCATTTGAAGTAGGGACTAGGACTTCTCTCCTGTCTGTAGGTTAAGGCAGTATCCCTCCATAGGGGATGTGTATGCAAGGTCCTTTTGTGCAGCAGGGATACATACTGGTTCCACTGTCTGAGGTCCCTTAGACGGCTCAGTCCTTCTGGCTGAGCATATTCAGAGAGGCCTGAGTCAGCATCAAGGAAATGCAAATCAAAACAACTTTGAGATACCATCTTACTCCTCCAAGAATTGCTAAAATTAGAAACACCAATGACAACTCATGCTGGAGAGGATGTGGAGAAATGGGAACACTCCTTCACTGCAGGTGCAAACTCGTACAGCCACTTTGGAGATCAGTGTGGCAGTTCTTCAGGAAAATGGGAATTAGTTTACCACAGGACCCGGCAATACACCTCTTAGCACATACCCAAATGATCGACATCCATGCAACAAAGGCATCTGCTCAACTATGTTCATAGCAGCATATTTGTAATATCAAGAACCTGGAAGTAACCTAGATACCCCTCAATTGAAGAATGGATAAAGAAAATGTGGCACATCTACACAATGGAATACTACTCTGCAGAAAAAAATAATGGAATCTTGAAATTTGCAGGCAAGTTAGGGCACTTGAAGAAAGCACCCTGAATGAGGTAACCCAGTCACAAAAAGAGGAACATGGTATGTACAGGCTCATATATGGATTTTAGACCTAGAGCATTGGATCACCAGCCTATAATTCACACCAACAGAGGAACTAGGATACAAGGTGTATTCTAAGAGATTCCTATAAAGTCCTTCACAGAAGGGGGAAGGGACAAGTCCTCCAGAGCACAGGGGAAGTAGGGGGACAGTGAATGGAGAGAGCAGTAGGAGAAAGAGAGGGAAAGAGAGGAAAGCATGTGCGTCTAGGAAGATTGAGTCAGGGTAGGAAGAGAAGATGAGAGAGAGAGAGAGAGAGAGAGAGAGAGAGAGAGAGAGAGAGAGAGAGAGAGAGAGAACATAAAAGAGGGAGCCATTATAGGTTTGAAGAGAAAACTGAAACTAAAGAAAGGTCTAGTGACCTACAGGTCTATATGACCTGCAGCCATATAACAATTTGAGCAACCGTTGAAAAGCTACAATAAATACCCTTCCCGGATAGTGAGATCAACAACTAACTTATCCATGGAGCTCTCATCTAATATCTATTGGAAACAGAAGGAAACACCCATACCTAAACACTGAGTCAAATTAAAATCCAGATGCCGATGGAGAGGACAAGACCGTGTTGTGGAAACACATAGCAACAGCTGACCTAAACAAGGATGAGCTGAGGTCCCCCCAGACTGAAAGCTGTTGGGTGTTTTCTTGTATTGCCATCTTCACAACACTTCTTCCAGTGTAAGCAGGTGAAGTCTCTCTCCCTCTACCCTGCTCTCCCGGTGGGTTTAGGCAGGTCAGGAGTTTGTTGTCCATATCTCTGGATGATCTGAGGACTCTTGGAGGTCTTTCCAGGAGAGGAGAGATGATGGAGCCCAATGATCAGGTGAATGCGGCCTCTAGGTGGTCCCTCATGGATAGGCAGGTGCAGTGTGCTCAGAGCAGACCCAGCAAGTCCAGGGAGGTGTAGGGGGTGTTGGACCTACATTCTGGCCTAATGCTCACTTTGAGCAGCAGGCCTACCAGGACTAAGGGTGAGCGGAAGGTAGGCTCTGGGTGGTGTATATCAAGATCCCTAAAGCATAAGAGTGCCCCTTAGACTGCCAAGGGTGACAGTTCTGTATCACCTCAACACCGGTCTTGAAAGGTTGGTACTGATTTACCCTGACTATTATGTACTGTTCCACAGTGTGAGTGTAGCTTGCATGCCACCTTGCAGGCTTGTTTTCTTTTCTTCTGGCCAAAGATGAAGTTAGAGTTTGGTTAAATATCACTGACAAAAGACAGAAATCTTGTAGTCTAGAATTTAAAGCCAGATATATACATGGGACTCTTGGTATCCTTGTCCTTGGCACAGAACAAAGTTGCCAGAAGTGCTTAAGGGTGCTTATGCTTGATGATTTTAGTGATCCCTCTTCAGAGGATGAAATGCTCTAGTAACAAAAAAAAGGCCCTTTAAGAACCTAACTCTCCTAAGCAAGAGATTAGAATCTGGGTAGAGACCTAATATTCCATGTGGACTGGGTCAACTTGCGTGAGGAGTCACCCCTAAAAGGTAGCATTTGCTAAAGCCATGCTAGAAGCCAAATCATTTTCCTTCTAATAAATACTGTTGTGTCCCTTGTAGTATCTTCCATTTGGTTTATACGGCTGCCCATTTCAGGACATAGAAATTTTCTTTGTTTGTTTTTGTTTGTTTGTTTGTTTCTTTCTTTCTTTCTTTTTTTCCTGTTTCTTTACTATACACTTTCCCTTACATTCTCACTCCTTCTCTAAGCTCTGCACCTGCCCTCTGGCAATCTGTCTGTTTTGTGCCTGAAATCCATGGGTAAAAAAAGGAATGTGTGCCTTCTCCATTCCCTACCATGTGCTTTTCTGTTAAACTGGAATGAAATTTCCCTTGAGTCAGAAGATGAAGGATTAGTTAGGAGTAGAAGAAGAGGGAGAAAGGAAGAAGAAGGAGGAGGAGGAGGAGAATCCTGCTTTCTCATCTGTGTAGAATTTCACAATCAGAGGAAGCAAAACATGAAATTTTCAAGGGGTATCATCATAATTGTTGATCTGTCAGATACATGATGCCTGCTTCTGTAATTTATACTTTAATTGCTTTTTCAGTTTTGTACAAAACATGTGTGCCCACTTAAATTTTTCATTTACTTCTGGTGCAATAATGTGATTTGTAACACTTATTATATATTGGTATGCACTATTCAAATGCATGTGTATATCATTAAATGTGCTTTAATAGGACTTAAAAGACCCAGGGACTGATGATGATAAGGGTTAGTACACTGGGTATCAACCTTCTTGATGCTGTGACCCTTTAATAAATTTCCTGATGTTGTGCGGACAACAAGCCATAAAGTTATCATCATTGCCACCTCATAACTATAATTTTGCTACTGTTGTGCTTTATAATGTAAATATCTGTGTGTTCTGATGGTCTTGGATGAACCCTGTGAGAGCGTTGTTTTTCCTTCCAGGGGGCCATGACCCAAATGTTAAGATCCCAGGCTTGTTGGGTAAAGGCACTTTATGTTGAGCCTAACAACCAGAATGGATTCATCGGGACCTACAGGATTTAAGGGGACTATTAACTCCCCTTAACTCCAAGAAGCCACATACACACATTTGCAGTCTTTTGCCTGCATATATGTATGTGTACATTGTTCCCGCAGAAGTCAGAAGACGGCATCATATCCCCAGGGACTATCGCCGTTGTATGCCAATATGTGGGTCTAGGCATTGGACCTCTGCCAACTCTACATTTCTACTCTAAACTTTTAAAAATCTAATAATATAGAAGGTCTGGACAGGTGATTCCGCACTTAAGAGCTCTTGTTGCTCTTGCAGAGGAGGTGGACTTGTTTACAGCACACATGCAGCAGCCATAGGTAATCCTATATTCAGGGGAATTAATGATTTCTTCTGTCTGAGGACATCAGGGACACACATGGAGCACAAACATACACACACACACTCACACATACACACACACCACTTGCACACACAACACACACTCACACACACACACACCAAAACACATCACAGACATACCAGATATGTACACACACCGTACATACACACACACGCACACGCACAGGCACAAATACATAAGCACTCAGTAATAAATACTGATCTTAGCTTCAGGCTATTTCTCATGAGGCAGTACGAGTGTCCTGAGCCCTTCCTCTGAGAATGCTAAAGGAAATGCAGGTGGAAGGTAGTGTAGGAGAGGACAAGGATGGTAACAGTGAAGCACAGCACAAAGCCTGGGTAGAGGACAACATGATCCTCATACAAGCTGTGAATTTAGAGGAGGAGCTTGTTGTTAGGTTCTGTCAAGTGCTGTCATTTGTAGGACTGGGACAGCCAACATCAGAACTCCAGGGACAAACTGACCTAGGTAGATTGGGAGGGATGTTTGGTATAAATTGTGTTATGAGAAATATGGCAGTTGCATGCACACACCTGTGCAATTTACAATTCCAGAGTTTAGGGAAGCCTCTGTTTAATATGGACTCACTGTGTGCATGGTAGGGAGGCTGAGCTTTAAATGGGTGTGTCACACAAGTCCTGCTCTATCCTGTCAGTGGTTGAGCCTTCCTGTGTCTGGTTCAGATAAAATGGACCAGGATTCTATATATTCCTTAAGCAAAATTGTTCTTCCCATGTTAAGGCTAGGGGGGCTGCTAGAAGCACATGTCTACATAAAGAAGCCTTGCAATTCTTCATGAGAGATAGTAATGCATGTGTCTCACCTGCCATAGGCTTGACAGCTACCCCACCACTGGGGTAGGACAGGCTTCCTGGAAAGGGGCCCAGAGTCACTGAGTTGCCACTGAGATGTTACCTGTTGATTCCTGTTTGCTGAGGATTTCCCTGTTCATGGAGGTCATGTGACCATTGATGTGCAAATGCATTGATTCTGGCTCATTTTGGAATGAGGTGATCATGTACAGGTCTGTGTTCATAATTATTCGTTTGCTGTTGCATAGGGCATGGATCCTAAATTCTAAGTAGATGAGATAAATATTCTGACTCAAGCAGAGTAACCTGTGTGCCCACTGTGAACATGGACACCATGCTCAATAGTGTGCTAGGAGTTAATATGCTGCACCCACAGTTCAACGATGACCAGTGGCTGAAAACTTTCCAAGCAAGAGTTGTGTGTGTGTTAGTGTGTGTGTGTGTGTGTGTGTTTGTGTGTGTGTGTGTGTGAGTGAGAGTGTGTGTGAAAATGTGTGTGTGACCTGTGTGACCTATATGTGCATTTCTGTGTGTAGTCATTCCTGGATCCATATGTCCACCTATGACTCTCTTCTCTTTGGCCTTCAAACTTGGTTGTTGATACAGTCTGTCACCGATTCTAGAGCGCACCAGTTCTCCTGGACTCCTTGCTGAGAATATCAGGAGTGGGGATTCCCACTGTGTGCTGGTGCAGCTGACACTGTATGTGGGTGCTGAGACAAGGATGCAGGTCCTCATTGTTGTCTGACAAGGACTCTGCTGACTGAAGGATCTCCCAAACAGAGCTCCCTAATCACCCTTTCTCATTCCCAATGCTCACCAGGAATTTTCCTCTCTGTCATTCATATGAGCTGTGCATTCCTTGGAATGTGGAATTCCATATGCAGTTCCCCAGGGCAGTAGAAAAGTGGTGCATGTATATCTGTGTCAGTGTAAATTTGGTTTGTTCTTTGACCAAATGATGACAACCAAAGATGAACAACACTAAGGAATTTCCTACCTGTTCGTCAAAACTATAATCAAAATACTAGGGGTTTAACCATGAGGAGTCAATATGTTCCTAACATCCTCATTCCTACCAGGAACTGTCTCTTTTGAGGCTCAGGGGGGCTCTGAGCTTTGGGATTACAGGTGACCATAAGGTCCATTGGGAAGTCTCATCCTATGATAATATTTCTCGGGCTTTTGAATTTCTCAGTGTGTTTGTGACCTATTAGGGACACAAGCTACACTCTGTAATTTGAGAGCATTCATAGTGATCACAAGTCCAGAGGAGGTCCCTTCTTCTATGTCTTGTCACCAGATTGTGATGTGGGCTAACCCTTGTGTATGATGTGAATATGTATTCCTCTGGTTGGTTGAGGATAAAGCAGATTTGGCATATATCCTCACATGATAAGGCTAGGTGGGAAGTGCAAAAATAGATACAGGAAGAAAGAAGGGCAGAGTAATGAGAGACCCAAGCCAACCACCAGTTAAAGGAGATGAGAGCCCTGTGATCACTTGACCCCAAGCACAGCAGACCTTCCTAGCTCATTCTTTTTTTTATTAATTTATTTTATTTTATATAACAAAGTCCAATTAAATGAAAACAAACATTTATACACAATGTTTGGGAATTTGTGCGTTGGTCTTTCCAAACTACTTCCTGCTGGTAAGGGGCACTGTCGTGGGGTATTCGAAGAAGATTCAGAAATCCTGGCTGTAGTCTGTAAGGGTGCGTTGGCCAGCTGTTTTGAATGTAGGATCACCTTGTATTCCGTTTCAGGCGGTCTGGCGTGACCAAACCACATTAGTCTGGAAGGAATCCACATCTTTTCATTTTCTGTGGAAACAAAAATAAAAAACCTTTTCTTCAGTAACTTGTCCTTCAACTTAAATTTTGGAGTCAAAGCATTTTTTTAAATTAATTTATTATTTTACATGTCGATCCCAGTTCCCTCTCCCTCCCTCCCTTCTTCCCTCCTTTTACCCTCTCTGCCCTCTCACATGCATTCTAACCACCTTCCCCTCCCATCCCCCCACCCCAATTCCATATGTAGGGGAATGCCATCCAGTTGGGGTCATGTAGATCTGACAAGTAATGTGAAGTAGGGACTAGGGCTTCTCTCCTGTCTCTACATTAAGGCAGTTATCCCTCCATAGGTGATATGTTAGCAAAATCCTTTTGGGCACCAAGGATACATCCTGGCTCCTCTGTCTGAGGTCTCATAGACTGCTCAGTCCTTCTGGCTGAGACCCATATTCAGGGGCCTAAGTCAGTGCCATGCTGGCTTCCCAGCTATCAGTCTAGTGGCCGTTAGCTCCTCCTTGTTCAGGTAAGCTGTCTGTATGTGTTTCTTCCGCATGGTCTTGTCCTCTCCATCTGCATCTGGGTTCTAGTTCGACTCAGTGTTTATGAATGGGTGTTTGATCCTGTTTTCAACAGGCATTAGTTGAGGGCTCCATGGAGAAGTAGTTGTTGATCTCACTCTCCAGGAAGGGCATTTATGGTAGCCTTTCCAGGGAAGCTCAAATTGTTAGTTGGCAGCAGTCTTGTAGTTCTCTAGACCTTTCTTTGTGTTCAATTTTATCTTCAAACCAATATTGGCTCCATCTTTTATGTTTTCTCTCTCTGTCTCTGTCTCTCTCTCTCTCTCTCTCTCTCTCTCTCTCTCTCTCTCTCTCTCTCTCTCTCTCTTTCCTATCTTCTATTCCAAACCAGGCTCAATTTTCCTGGTCCCACATGTTATCCTTTCCTCCCCCTCATTTTTTCCTACTTCTCTCTCCATTCACTGCCCCCCCCCACTTCACCTGAGCTCTGAGGGCTTGTCCCTTCCCAGTTCTGTGAGGGACTTTCTATGAATCTCTTAGAATACACCTTGTATTCTAGTTCATCTGGTGATGTGAATTATAGGCTGGAGATCCTTTGATCTAGGTCTAAAATCCATATGTGAGTGAGTACATACTGTGTTCCGCTTTTTGTGACTGGGTTACCTCATTCAGGATGGTTTCTTCAAGTGCCGTCCACTTGCCTGCAAATTTCAAGATACCATTATTTTTTTCTGCAGAATTGTATTCCATTGTGTAGATGTGGCACATCTTCATTAACAATTCTTCAATTGAGGGGCATTTGGTTGCTTCCAGGTTCTTGCTATTACAAATAGTGCTGCTATGAACATAGTTGAACAGATGTCTTTGTTGCATGGATGTGAATTCTTTGGGTATATGCCTAAGAGAGGGATTGCCGTGTCCTGTGGTAAACTAATTCCCATTTTCCTGAGGAACCGCCATACTGATCTCCAAAATGGCTGTATGAGTTTGCACTCGCACCAGCAGTGGAGGAGTGTTCCACTTTCTCCACATCCTCTCCAACATAAGTCATCACTGGTGTTTCTAATTTTAGCCATTCTGGCAGGGGTAAGATGGTATCTCAAGGTAGTTTTGATTTGCATTTCCCTGACAGCTATGGACGTGGAGCATTTTCTTAAGTGTCTTTCAGCCTTTTTGATTTCCTCTATTGAGAATTCTTTCTTCAGTTCTGTACCCCATTTTCTAATAGTTTATTTGGTGTTTTGGTGACAAGTTTCTTGAGTTCTTTGTATATTTTGGAGATCAGCCCTTTATCGGATATAGGATTGGCGAAAATCTTTTCCCAGTCTCTGGGCTGCCGTTTGGTCTTGTCGACTGTGTCCTTTGCCTTACAGAAGCTTCTAAGTTTGAAGAGTTCCCATTTATTAATTGTTTCTCTCAGTGTCTGTGCCCCTGGAGTTATGTTCAGGAAGCAGTCTCCTATACCAATTTGTTCAAGGGTACCTCCTACTTTCTCTTCTAAGAGGTTCAATGTGGCTGGATTGATGTTGAGGTCTTTGATCCATTTGGACTTGAGTTTTGTGCATGGCGACAGACATGGGTCTATCTGCAGTCTTGTACACACCCTCATCCATTTGTGCCAGCACCATTTGTTGAAGATGCTGTCCTCGTCCCATTGTATAATTTTAGCTGTTTTGTTGAAAATCAGGTGTTCATAGGTGCGTGGATTAATATCGGGATTTTCAATTCGATTCCATTGGTCTACCTGTCTATTTTTATGCCAATACCAGGCTGTTTTAGCTTTTCTCAGGTCAGTGATTCTCTTTCCTCTGGTTAAAGTACAGTGCCCGTGATTCTCTCTTCAATCTCCTGTATTCTATGGTTCCTGATTGTTTACAGTTTTCTATTTCCAGCACTCCCTCAGTTTGTGTTTCTTTATTGTGCCTATTTCAGTCTTCAGGTCTTGAACTATTTGAATTGTTTCCTTCATCTGTTTGATTGTTTTTCTTGGCTTTCCTTACATTCTTTAAGAGAGTTTTTCATTCCTTGCATTATATGATTTTGTCTTTTCCTATATGCCTTCAAATTTGTTGGTTTCTTCCATTTCTTTAAAGGATTTTCTCATATCATCTTTGAGGACCTCTATCATTTATATGAAGTTTTTTTAAAAATCTTTCTCTGCTGTTTAATCTACATCAGTGCGTTCTTTTCTAGTTGTGGTAGAGTCCCTAGATTCTGGTGCTGTCATACTGGTCTTTCTACTGATGTGTGTTTCTTATATTGCCAATTTTCCTACCTTTCTTTCAGTGGGTGCAGATAGAGGCGCTATCCCTCTACCATGCTCTCACAGTGGGTTTGTTGGTCAGAGGTTCGATATCAGTAATTCTGGATGGCTCTAGCTCTATTGGAGGTTTCTCCAGCTGAGGGAACATGATTGGTCCCAAATATCATGTGAGTGACGCCTCAACATGGTCATGAGTGGATAGGTAGATACTGTGTGCTCAGAACAGGCCCAGGAAGTTTGATCAAAGACCTCAATATATATCCAGCCACACTGGAACCCTTAAAAGAAAAAGTGACAGGTGTCCTTGACCAAATTTGTACAGGAATCTACTGCCTGTACATAACACCAGTAGCACAGATCCTGAGATCAACAATTAATAAATGGAACATCCTGAAACATAGAAGCTTGAAAAGGCTAACGACACAGTTGACATAACCAAATGGCAGCCCACAGTCTGGGAAAAGATCTTCACAAATCCCACATGTGACAAATGGCTGATCTCCAAAATATACAAAGACCTCATGAAAGTAGTCAAGAAAGCACCAAATAACACTATTAAAAAATGGGGTACAGAAAAGAATGGAGAACTCTCAATATAGGACATGAAAAAGGCTGAAAGACATTTAAGAACGTGCTCAACATCCTTATATATCAGGGAAATGCAAATCAAAACAACTTTGAGATACCATCTTACTCCTGACAGAATTGCTAAAATTATAACCACCAATGAAAACTTATGGTGGAGAGGATGTGGAGAAGGGAAAACATTCTTCCACTTCTGTTGGGTGTGCAAACTTCTACAACCATTTTGGTGATCAGTATGGCAGTTCTTCAGGAAAACGGGAATCAGTCTACTGAAGGACCCAGCAATCCCCCTCTTCGGCATATACCCAAATAATCCACGTCCTTGCAGCAAAGACATGTGCTCAACTATGTTCATAGCAGCATTATTTGTAACAGCAAGAATCTAGAATCAACCTAGATGCAGTTCAACTGAAGAATGGATAAAGATGTGGCACATTTACACAATAGATAATACTCTGCAGGGTAAAACAATGGAATCTTCAAAGTTGCTGTCAAGTGGATAGAACCTGAAGAAACCATCCTGAATGATGTAACCCAGGCACAAAAATAGGAACATGCTATGTACTCGCACATATATGGATTTTATACATAGAGGACAGGATCACCAGCCTATATGCAGACCGCCAGAATAAGTAGGTTACAGGCAGAATTCTAAGAGATTCATTAAAAGTGCCTTACACAAGAGGAAAAGACAAGACATGCTGAGCGTATTGTGGGAACAGTGAGTGGAGAGGGAACTAGGAGAAGGGAAGAGGAGGAGAGGAAAGCACGTGGGACTATGAATGTGAGGCAGGAAAGGATTACATAAGACAAGAGAGAGAGACAGAGATAGGGAGAGAAATGACACACACATACACACAAACACACACTCAGAGAGAGAGAGGGAGAGAGAGAGAGAGAGAGAGAGAGAGGGAGGAGAGAGGGATAGCATAAAGGGAGCCATTATAGTTTGAACAGAAACTGAATCTAGATAATGGTTCAAAGACCTACAAGACTGATCTCAAAAAACAATTTAAGCAACAGTGGAAAGGCTACCATAAATGGCCTTCCCTGATCTTACTTATCTACCATCATGGAGCTCTTATGTATTAGCTGCTGGAAACAGAAGCAAATGCCCGCAAAAAAAAAAAAAAAAAAAAAAAAAAAAAACACTGAGGCAAACTAGACACAGATACAAAGAAGGAGGAAAAGGCCAGGCTGCAGAAACACAAAGAAACTGCTGACATGAATAGGGAGGAGCTACTGGGGCCCCAGGCTGATAGCTGGGAATCCATCATGGGACTGAATCAGACCCCCTAAATATGGGTCTCAACTAGAAGTCCTGAGCAGTCTAAGGGACCTGGTACAGTGGAACCAGGATGTAGTCTTCGTGCACAAACGGATATTGGGGCACATCCACCTACTAAAGGGAGAGAAGACTCCAAATGACTTGACGGATTTAGATGAACCCTCCTGGAGGGTATCATCATACATGAGGAATGGGAGGGGATAAGACGGGAGGGTGGTATGGAGGTAGGAGAGGTTGAGAGAGAGGGAAAGAGAAAGAGGGAGGGAGGGACAGGGAACTGGGATCGATATGTAAATTAAAATAAAAAGAAATTAATAATAAAAAAAGAGATTTGAATCTGGGTAGAGACCTTATATTCCACATGGACTGTGTCAATCCGCCCAAGGGGTCACCCCTGAAAGGTAGCATTTGCTTAAGCCAGGCTAGAGGACAAATCATTTTCCTTTTAATAAATACTGTCTGTCCCTTATAGTATCTTCCACTGGTTCATATGGCTGCCCACTATCCTAAAATACAGAGAAACTGTAACTTTCTTATTTTTCCTGTTCTGATCTATACACTTGCCCTCACATTCTCAATCCTTCTCTAAGCTCTGCACCTGCCCTCTGGCAGTCTGTGTGCCGTGTGTCTGAAGTCCATGGGAAAAGGAATGTGTGCCCCTCCATTCACTGCCATGAGGTGCTTTCCATTTAAACTAGATTGAAGTTAGAAGGAGAAGCAGGAGTGGGAGAAGGAGATGAGGGAGAAGAACAAGGAGAACAACTAACAGAAGATGGAGAAGAAGGAGAAGAAGAACCCCACACTCTCATCCATGTTGAATTTCAGAATCAGATGAAGCAAAACATGAATTTTCCAAGAGGAATCATCATACCTGTAGATCTGTCAGATACACAATGCCTGACTCAGTAATCTATACTTTTGATAATTCTTTCATTTTCTTACAAAGCATGTACCCACATAAAATTTTCATTTATTTGTAGTGCAATAAAGTGATTTTAACACTTATTATATATTGCTATGCACTATACAAATACATATGTATATCTTTAAGTGCACTTTAAAAATACTTAAAAGACCAAGGACCAATGAGAGAGGATTTACCTCAGTGGTTATCAACCTTCCTGTTCTGTGGCCTTTTAATACAGTTCCTCATGTTGTCGTGTCCCCCAGCCATAAATGTATTCTCATTGCCACCTCATAACTATAAAGTAGCTCTGTCATGCATCATATTGTAAATATCTGAGTGTTCTGATGGTTTTGAGTGAGCACTGTGAGAGGGTTGTTTCTCCTGCCATGGGGCCATAACCCACATACTAAGATCGCAGGCTTACTGGGTAAAGACACTTGATGTTGATACTAACAACCGGCGTGGAGATATGAGCACCATCAGGATTTAAGGGGACTATAAATTCCAACAAGCCAAGAAGCCACAAACTCAAACTTGTAGTGTTTTACCTGCACATATGTATGTGTACCACACGTGTGCATATGCAGAAGTCAGAAGAAGGCCGCAGATCTCCAGGGACTATCACCCTTGTATGCCAATATGTGAGTCCTGGGATGAATCTCAGCCAACTCCCCAGTCCTACTCTAAACTTCTAACTATCTAATAAAATAGAGGGACTGGACCAGTGAGTCAGCACTTAAGAGCTCTTGTTGCTCTAGCAGAGGAGCTGGATTTGTTTCCAGCACAAATGCAGCAGCCATGTGTAATCCTATATTCGGGGGAATCAATGGTTTACTATGAACTCTGAGGATATCACGACACTGTTGGAGCACACACACAGGCGCGCGCGCGCGCGCGCGCGCACACACACACACACACACACACACACGCACACATGCATGGACTACATGCACAAACACACCACACCTATCACACATGCAGCATATCACAAAATCTTCACACACACATAACACACATGTATACACATTACACACATCAGAAACACACCATACACACACACTACATCCACATCACAGACATACCAGGCATGTACACACACCATAGATAAGCACATACACACAAACACACACACCAAATATACTGACACACACACAATAAACATACACACGCCCGACCCACACACACCAAAAATGCACACATATTTTCAATTATAATTTGAGAGTTTAAGAGAACTTCGGGTTAATCTGGACTCACCCTAGGCATGGTAGGAAGGGTCTGCTTTATATAGGTGTGTCATACAAGTTCTGCCCTATTCTGTTTCTGCTCTCAGTACTGTAGGAACACTGGCACAGACAAAATGGACACACGACTCTGTATATTCTGTAAGCAAAATTTTTGTTTTCCATACCAAGGCTAGGAGAGTTACTGGATCCCCAAGACTGTGAAAAAATATCTTGCAGTTGTTCCATTACGACAGGAGAACACTATATGAGAGCCAGCATTGCATGTGTCACACCTGCCCCAGATTGACAGCTACCCCACCACTAGGGTAGGGACAGACTTCCTGAGAAGGGCACTGGAGTCACTGACTGCCACTGAGATGATAACTGCTGATTCCTCTATGCTGAGGATTTCCATGTTCATGGAGGTCATATGCCCCTCGATTGCAAATGCATTGATTCTGGTTCTTTTTGGAATGTGTTGATCATATACAGGTCTCTGTTTATGATTACTTTCTAGATATTGCACAGGGCATGGGACCTGAATCCTAAGTAGGTGAGAAAAGATTCTGACTCAAAAAGAGTTACCTATGTATGCACGGTGAATATGGACTCCATGCTCAACTGTGTTGCACCCATAGTTTCATCCTGACCAGTCCTGAAAACATTCTAATATGAGTGAGAGTGTGTGTTTTGTGTATGTGTGCTGTTTGTGTGTGCTAGTGTGTCTGTGCATGTGAGCATGTGTGTGTGTCTGTGAGTGTCTGTGTTTCTGTGTGTGTTTGTGTGTGTGTGTGACCTATGTGTTCATTTTTGTGTGTAGCCATTCATGGATCCATATGTCCACCTATGATTCTCTTCTGTTTGGCCTTCCACCTTGGTTGTTGATACAGTCTGTCACCGATTCTAGAGCGCACCAGTTCTCCTGGACTCATTGCTGAGAATGGCAGGAGTGGGGATCGCACTGTGTGCTGGTGCAGCTGACATTGTATGTGGGTGCTGAGACAAGGATGCGGGCCCTCATTGTTGTCTGACAAGGACTCTGCTGATTGAAGCATCTCCCAAACAGAGCTCGCTAATCACCCTTTCCCCTTCCCAATGTTCACCAGGAATGTTCCGTTCCTCTCTTTCTTCTCATGAGCTGGTTGTTCCTCAGAATGTAAACGTTCATATATAATTCCCCACAGCAGAGGATAAGGGGTGCCTGTCTGTCTGTGTCAATGCGACTTTGGCCTGTTCTATGTCCAAAAGATGACAACCAAAAATGAACAACACTAAGGATTTTCCTGCCTGTTGGTAATAACTGTCATCAAAATGCAACAGGTTTAACCATGTGGAGTCATCATGGTTACTGGCCTCCCTCATTCTTTCCAGGAACTGTCTCTGAGGGTCAGAGGGTTTTCTGAGCTTTGGGAATTGCTGGTGAACATGGGGTCCATTGGGAAGACTCATCCTATGATATTATTTCCCTGGTTTCTGACTTTCTCACTGTGTCTGTGAGTTATTAGTAACCCAAGCTACACTCCGTAAGTTGAGAGCATTCACAGTGATCCCAACTCCAGAGGAAATTGCTTCTTCTGTGTATTGACACCAGATTGTGCTGTAGGCAAACCCTTTGTTATGCTGTGAATAGGTATCTCTATCATTGGTTGAGGATAAAGCTGATTTGGCCTGAATCAGGAAACCCAAACAGAGAGATACAGGGAGAAAGGACAGTGCAGTGATATAACCAAGCCAGCCACCCGAGAAACAATATGAGAGCCCTGTGATCACTGGACGGTAAGCACAACAGGCCTTACTATCTCATTCCTCTACTACTTATGTCAATGCCTTCCAGAAACATTGGATATCTCTGTGTCCATGCTGCAGACTTGATATGTCTGTAGGATTCACACTCAGCTGCCTAAAAGACATACATGTCCTGACCAAAGAGCTGCTCTCAGTATCAATGCCACAGCTTCATGGTGGGAATACTACAGGGAGTCCATGCTACTGTGAAGAGAAAAGAAGATTAGAGAATCCCGACTGAGAGGTAGTGCTGCGATATTTCAATTCTCTTGGGAGTAGATATCCTAGGTTTCTTGCAAGTGCAAGACTTCGGGCGGGATGAAAATCAAGCAAACATTTAATAAAATAAAGGAATTACATGTCAGGCCTGGGAAGTCTTGTTCCAACTATGGAGAGTGTCACGCTGCTACAGGTCCATAGTTAGTCCTGATGTGTCAACATCAAGCCGAAGAGACCCATAGGGTCCACAGTACTGAGTCTGTGGGAAAGGCTCCCACATAAAATTAAACGCTGCCATTCTGTGGCGGTCACACAGGCAGCTGGCAAGGGTTCACCTTTTTTTTTTTCTTGTCTGATTCCAGCCACACACAGGCTTTTCAGCAGACTCACCTTGGAAAACAAAAAGTAAATCAAATCAACAGATACGCAGGAGCTTGCCACTTGGATGCTGGTGGACACAGACACAATTATTGCTGGTTAAGATACAGATTCCACACATGAGAACAATCAGTTTGAAAGATGAAAACTTCATCCATGTTTTCTCCCATTCACTTTTCTTCAAGCCTTCCACATTGTTTGTATTTGTATTTTGAGCTAATACCCTCATGTTTGCAGATCAATGACTGGGTGGGGTGAGTTATTCCTGCTACGAGGAAGTTGGCAGCTAGACTGTCATCTCATGACATCTCTCAGGAGCCTAATGGAGTTAACAAAGCAAAGGGGTCTTGGACCCTGTGTTGTGGTCAATCCCCCTGTTGCATGTCTGTAAATGAAGCATGAAAAGCTTGGGGTTGAATATGTTCCCTGCATTATGGAGATTTTAGAATGCATGAGAGCCTGCAAACTAAGGAAGACAAAGGATATCATCAATTTCCTGCAATGTTGAGCAGTCTGGGGAATCAGGAAGTTTGGCAAACCATAAATATTTTTGCTTGATATGTGTTAAGATGACCAGTGAGGATTTGTTAACAGAAAGGGTCAGAGAAGTGACCACATGCATTCCCTAAAAACGACCCCCCAGGGAAGGTGAGTTTTGATATCTTTGGGGCTTTAAAAGGACTTGGCATGGGTCATTGGATGGGTGCCACAATGGATTCTATAACTTTGTCTGTTAGGGACACATTCATCTCACATTGTGTGGGGCTAGACAGCTTTTGCTTTGAGGACAGGTGGCCAGACATGTCACCCATGTTCTCTGCTTCTGTGGCATAAATTCTCTGGCCACACCTCCATTCAACTTCACCATGACAGGAACTACATCATATTGTAACAGTCACACACAGTTTTCCATTTTTCCTCCTTCTTAAGGCCTCATGAGCAAAGCTGTGAAAATCATTCAGTGCTTGTATAGAAGCCTTTCACAAGCCAAGAGGCTGAGTGACAGCACACCCCCTAAACTCCACGGTGGCCTTAGTTGATCCAAACTTACACTCCCATCGACTACTCTGTCTATGATAGTCCAGGGCAGGAAGACACTAGCGCTGAGTGTCTCACCAGTATGAACAAGCTGCTACAGAGGCTGTGGCACGCATTGCTCCTCCATTGTCACAAATGGCAGACACTGATGGTTTTGTGTGTTCTGTCTCCCAATGAAAATGTGGGGTGTACCTGCTATTTGATCTTCTTCCAAACATAGTCTCATGATCTAGCCCATTCTGACCTTGTGAGGTGGTTAGGATCATCCAATTGGTTAGAGAGAGCCAAACAGGGCTCTTCTCGTTGAGGTGCTCCATGAAAGAAGCTACTTTGGGGAAAAAAGTGGAGTGCATGAGTTGATGATCATGGAGGAACAGGTCTGTATCTCTGGAACACCTGCATGGTAAGAAAGACTTTGGTGTTATCTACTCTCTGAAAATGAAAGAATAACAGAGGGGTGGGGACATCAACTCTCAGTTCCCACCCAGTGCAATGCTACCCTAAGAGTTTCTTCTTTTCAAAGCTCCAGGTTAATATTGGGTGTTAGTTTGCATCAGAATGGCCCCCATCGATGAACATGATTGGATAATTATTCCCAGTAGGTGAGATTGTTTCGAAAGAAAGAGGAGGACAGTAGAGGGTCCCAGAGAATTAAGGATTCAAAAGACAAACCCATCCACATGATGTCTGTATGTTGTGCTTGAGACTAGGAGGTATGCTATCCGCTCCAGCTCCAATGACATGCTGCCTGTTGTTAGACTACATCACGATGGTCATGTACTGTCACCCTCTGCAAAGGAGGACCTCCTAAAGACCATGCTTTCTCTCCTAAGTTGCCTTGGTCAGAGTGCTTTGTCATGGAAATAGATTATAAACAGAGCAGGAGTGGCACATTCAGTAAATGAATGCCAGAAAAGGAAGTATTTTATGTGTGTGTGTGCACTAAGTTTCTATCTCACACATCCTAGGGCATCTGGGAAATGTTTCAAGCCCTCCTTACTGAGACAGCTGGTCCACTGCACCATCAATGCTAGTAGAGCATTGATGCTCTGCCCCAGAGTGTTGTGGATGCAAGGTGCCCAGAGCTGTGGCCACAGAAGTGGATTGCAATTTGCTAAACTAACACAAAGTTCGTAGTCCTGAAGATGATTGCCAGCATTCTCAGCAGAGGAAGGAAAGCCAAACTTCACTGGTGAATAATGTCAAGACCAGGCATCAGAACCTCATCTTCCACTCAAAGAAACACTGCATGCTCAAACTGCTTCATCTAAACCAGTGGTTCTCAACTTGGGGGGGTGTCTTAACCTCTTTGTGGGTCAAATGACCATTTCACAGGGTCATATCACACCAGCAGAAAACAGAGATATTTACATTATTGTTCAAAACAGTTGCAAAATTACTCATGAAGTACCAACAAAAATAATAGTATGGTTGGGGGTCCCCACATCATGAGAAACTGAATGAAAGTGTAACAGCATGGGGAAGGTTGAGACCCACTGATCTAAATTATGCCCTCAGAACAGACTCTAGATTCCCTGTCATCTGGGCAGTCCCCACTGAATCAGAGATCTGACCATAGCCTGCATGGTGACCATGAGGACTCTGCAGACACTTCAATCAGCAAGATGCACACTGTGTCACTCACTGACAACTAGTACCTCTGTGGCAATATAGGTTTTCTCCTAATAGAGACCCTGAATGTGGGCATTGGACACCAAGTTTTACAAGGATGATGGTCTTGTCTGGAGTGATGTTCTACAGGCCTTTCAAGCCCTACTTAGCATTTCATAGTTCACATAAAAAAAAAAGAAAGAAAAAAAAACGAAATCAAAAAACCTGTAATTTTCGTCACTTGACAGGAAAGAATCTCTCACTGTGATAAAAAATATTACACCAGTTTCTGGAACTCTGGGACAGCGGCAGATTGCTATGGGTGCCTGGTGGAAGGAGTGTGTAAAAAAAGAATATCGCTGTTAGTTACCTCACCAGCCCAAGATGGTTGGAGCAGAAAGAGGTCCTTGGAAGGGATTGCCTTGATCTCCTTGTGATGGCATTGTTTTCTGCTCCTGGGAATCCACTCCCTACACCACCAACTCTCTTCCACATGGTGTTTGTTCCAGCCCCTGATTGTCCAAGGTCCCAGCCTCTCTCCTACATGCTCATCCCTTTCATATAACTGCCTGACTGGAACTGGAACTTCCTATGGGCAGATTCTCCTCCCCTTTTAACCACCTTTATGCCCTTTCCTCCTCTCTCTTTCTTTTCTTTTGACAGGGCACACATGCCCCTCTCTACCTCTCTGCCCCTCTCCCTGGGCCTCCTTACCTCATGGGCTTACACAGTATATGGACTTGATTGTATCTGGTCATTGAGAAACATAATGAATAGGGCAGGTGTCTGAAGACCTCAAGTCGTGCAGAATACAAAGTTGTATAAGGTGGCTGCAGAAGCTGGAGGGCTGGCTCTTTCAAACAGGCTGGCAGTGTGGCTGATATCTGTCCAGCCATAGTGCTGGTCAACTATGAGTTTAAGCTGTAGGAGCTAACAGTTCCCACTTCAGAGAGAAGAGGGGTAGAGAGCTTGTGCCCAGGTTGCTGGAGGTGTGTGTGTGATAGTGAACTTCATAGTTGGGGTACACAGTCTGTCGGGTTCTGGCCTGGCTCCCCTATGTGGCTTAGTAGGCCACACCAGGCCGAACTGAGTCCCATGGTTTATGAACCATGGACCCAGGCCTGTTCTTCAGACCTTGAAAGAGACACAAGCAAAGGACCCTGTTAGTGACTGTGACATCAGCAGGATTTAACACAAAGCTACAGTACTGCCACATAACTCTCCACAAGATTCCACATCCCCTAACCTGTTCCGAGTCCCCAATCCCAACTGACTTCTCTCCTTTGCATCCTTTTCTTGTCTCTGCTTCAGTCTCAACTTCCCCATGATCCACATACAGGAATATGTGGAGTGTGAAAGCTCCTTCTGTGCCTACAGACATCTAAGGGTTCATGTCCTATTCATGATCACACAATATCAATGGCCAAGGGCTTTAATTCAAAGATGAAATCCAAAACGGGAAGCCACTCACCATGCCTACTCTGTTTCCTGGAACTCTGTTTCCCATGCTTTGCTGTCCCTTACCTGGGAACTGTGTCCTCTGTGTTTGGGGTGAGGAGGCAACTGCATAAATTTCTAAACAGGTGCCTAATCCTCCTCCTCACCCCTTTCCAGCCCCTTCTGTGCTTCTTCTTGGAGGCTGTGGCTTCTTCCTGGGGCTGGTCCTTGCCAGAGATCGGTGGTGACTCTTCAACTGTTATTTCGTCGATATTTTCAAATTCATTTTTCACTCTCAGGGGAGAGTTCAGGGTGTCGAGAGTATCATGGATTCTCTCACTGCGCTGTAGATCAGTTTCCCTCAGGTCTGTAGAAGCATTGATGCTAGCAGTGACATCAGCATCATCCTGGGTTTCTGTCGTCCCTGAGCTGATACTGTCCCAGAACCACAGCTTTTCCAGGGATGCGAGACTGAACATGACGGGGCTGCCCGTCTCCTCATTCCCAGCATTGTCGGCATCATGGGCCGCTGAGTTATGGGAAGGGGTTTCTTCCAGGCAGGAGAGGTATTCCTCAGATGTTTCACTGTTATCAGATGAAGTAATACTCTTTGTGTCCTCTGATTTTTTATTGATGTTATAGGAGGGCACAGGAGAAAGAGGTGCTACAGAATTCCAAAGCCAGCTGGTATCGAGCAGCTCATATAAATCTGGAGAGCTGGCCCTAGAGGAGCTTTTGCTTTTTCTCACTTCATTCAACTCTTGCCCTTGGTTGTCTTCCGATGTCAGGAATGTGGGCAACGCTGGTTCACTCTGGGCCCTCCTTAGGGTCAGAAGGAAGGTAGGATGACCTGCAGAAGGGCTCTTGTGAACCTGACAGATAGCACCTTGGATGGTACTATCGTATTTTCTACTGTTGAACATAAGGAGTTTTGCTAGGGCATCATTAGGCCTATTTGTTCCTTTGAGTTCCAGGGTTTCTTCAGCCTTGGGGAATAGGCAACACATATTATCTATAATGGTGGAGATGGATGGCCTGGAACTAGTTTCTCTGGATAGTGCTAGGAAATCTTCATCACAGAGATTCATGTATGGAAATACTTCCTCCATGTCCCCCACTGGGACAGATGGGCGGTGGGAACACCACAAGGTGCTACAAGTAAAAAGACAAAAGCAGATAACTTTATGTCTCTCAATTTCACTTCATAAAAATCATACCTGCCTCAATAACCTAATGATAATCTTTGGGTCAGAGGTTAAAAAAAATAGTTGTCAGTCTGAACTGTAAAGCAATTATGAGGATGCATAAGAAAGAGCAGAGATGAAATAAGTGGTCATTTAGAGGTTGAAAGGAAGGCTGATGAAACAAAAATCAAATCAAAGATTTGGTGACATGTCAAGGTGACGTCTGTCAAAACTCTTGCCCAGAGAGAAGATACAAATTATGAAAATGTGAGACAAGACATACAGTGTGGAAGAAAGACAAGTATGATATAGGGCACCTTGGTTGTGGTGTGTATGATGTGAATTGTCTCTAGAGAGGTGATAGTCATGACAGAAGGTAATTTCTTGAATCATAAAATAGACGAACATTGATGGCATATTATTAAACCCAGGTACCATATGCTGCCTTCCTGCTTCTATACCCTAGGTGTGTTGATCAATTGTGGATGTTTCAAAACATGCAAAGGAATCCATTTAGGGATAAGAAGGAACGAGTAACATAATATCTGCTTATAGAACATAGCAGGCCTACAGATTACATGATGTATCTTAGTTCCAGTTCTTACAGTAAAGATCAGTTCTCCTCAAGAAGCAACACCAGACACAAGGAAAGCTTCCTCCAAACTTAGTCTTAGAACATGCATTCCCGATGCTGAACCCTTAACTGCATACAGACACACACACACACACACACACACACACACACACACACACACACACACACTGACACAGGCTAGGGTATTCTCCAATATCTTTGATGAATTTCCACATGTGTATGTGTTATGAGATCCATGGTACTTGATGGGAAGTTCAAAACACATGACACAGTTGATGCTTCATGCTCCTAGTTAGTTCAACAGGGAATCCTAGAATAATTCCACGGGAATCTATTGGACAACAAGCATGGAAGAAGGTCCAGAGGGGGAACAGGCTCAGGAAAAAAAGAAAAAAAAACCAAATGGTTTCCTGTCACTTTCTGAAGTAGAAATAAACATAGAGCTTGTGACTGCAATCCCAGGTCCAGATACATGGTGATCCTGAATAGAGCCATGGAGAAGCAGGTGTATCCTTAACTGAAACAGGGGCCTTTTGGACACACAAGGGGAAGCTCACAGTCACAGAGCAGAGGAAAAGATCCCAGTTCAGTATGCATCTCCAGAAATGTTACAGAGGAATGCCTCATGTCACACAGTTAATGTTTAAAAGAAGAAAAAAATAAACCAAAGTAAAAAGGGCAAAAAATTTTATACAGAACAATTAAGAGAAATATATACATAATCAGAAATCCATGCCTCATCCAAATGCACTGGGTTCATGCATATAAAGAAAAACAGCTTGAACCTAACGAAATATCTAGAGACCTACAAGATTGCTGCCAGCTAACAATTTGAGCAACCGTGGAAAGGCTACCATAAATGCCCTTCCCAGATAGTGAGATCAAAAACAAATGTAACCATGGATCCCTCATCTAATAGCTGCTGGAAACAGAAGCAAAACCCATATCTAAACACTGAGTCAAACTAGAATCCAGATGCAGAGGGATAGGACAACACCAGGTTTCAGAAACACATAGAGACAGCGGACCTGAACAAGGAGGAGCTAACGGGCCCCCAGACAGATAGTTGGGAATCCAGCATGGGACTGACTCAGGCCCCCCTGAATATGGATCTCAGCCAGAAAGACTGAATAGTCTAAGGGACCTCAGACAGTGGAACCAGTATGTATTCCTGGTGCACAAAGAACCTTGCAGACACATCCCCCATGGAGGGATACTGCCTTAACCTAGAGACAGGAGAGAAGGCCTACTCCCTACTTCAAATGACCTGACAGATCTACTTGATCCCACCTGGATGGCATTGCTGTCCTTTACCTGGGAACTGTGTCTTCTGTCTTTGGGGTGAGGAGGCAACTGCATAAATTTCTAAACAGATGCCTAAGCCTCCTCCTCACCCCTTTCCAGCCCCTTCTGTGCTTCTTCTTAGAGGCTGTGGCTACTTCCTGGGGCTGGTCCTTGCCAGAGATGGGTGCTGACTCTTCAACTGTTATTTCGTCGATATTTTCAAATTCATTTTTCACTCTCAGGGGAGAATTCAGGGTGTCGAGAGTATCATGGATTCTCTCACTGCGCTGTAGATCAGTTTCCCTCAGGTCTGTAGAAGCATTGATGCTAGCAGTGACATCAGCATCATCCTGGGTTTCTGTCGTCCCTGAGCTGATACTGTCCCAGAACCACAGCTTTTCCAGGGATGCGAGACTGAACATGACGGGGCTGCCCGTCTCCTCATTCCCAGCTTTGTCAGCATCATGGCCCGCTGAGTTATGAGAAGGGGTTTCTTCCAGGCAGGAGAGGTACTCCTCAGATGTTTCACTGTTATCAGATGAAGTAGTACTCTCCGTGTCCTCTGAATTTTTATTGATGTTATAGGAGGGCACAGGAGAAAGAGGTGCTACAGAATTCCAAAGCCAGCTGGTATCGAGCAGCTCATATGAATCTGGAGAGCTGGCCCTAGAGGAGCTTTTGCTTTTTCTCACTTCATTCAACTCTTGCCCTTGGTTGTCTTCCGATGTCAGGAATGTGGGCAAAGCTGGTTCACTCTGGGCCCTCCTTAGGGTCAGAAGGAAGGTAGGATGACCTGCAGAAGGGCTCTTGCGAACCTGCCAGATAGCACCATGGATGGTACTATTGTATTTTCTCCTGTTGAACATACTGATTTTTGCTAGGGCATCATTAAGCCTATTTGTTCCTTTGAGTTCCAGGGTTTCTTCAGCCATGGGGTCTAAGCAACTCATAGTATGTAAAGTGGTGGAGATGGATGGCTTGGAACAATTTTCTCTGGATAGTGCTAGGAAATCTTCATCACAGAGATTCATGTATGAAAATACTTCCTCTATGTCCCCCACTGGGACAGGTGGTGGATAGGACCACCACAAGTTGCTACAAGTAAAAAGACAAAAGCAGATAGGTTTATGTCTCTCAATTTCACTTCATAAAAAACGTACCTACCTCAATATCCTAATGATAATCTTTGAGTCAGAGGTTAAAAAAATAGTTGTCAGTCTGAACTGTAAAGCAATTATGAGGATGCATAAGAAAGAGCAGAGATGAAATAAGTGGTCATTTAGAGGTTGAAAGGAAGGCCGATGAAACAAAAATCAAATCAAAGATTTGGTGACATGTCAAGGTGACGTCTGTCAAAACTCTTGCCCAGAGAGAAGATACAAATTATGGAAATGTGAGACAAGACATACAGTGTGGAAGAAAGACAAGTATGATCTAGGGCACCTTGGTTGTGGTGTGTATGATGTGAATTGTCTCTAGAGAGGTGATAGTCATGACAGAAGGTAATTTCTTGAATCATAAAATAGACGAACATTGATGGCATATTATTAAACCCAGGTACCATATGCTGCCTTCCTGCTTCTATACCCTAGGTGTGTTGATCAATTGTGGATGTTTCAAAACATGCAAAGGAATCCATTTAGGGATAAGAAGGAACGAGTAACATAATATCTGCTCATAGAACATAGCAGGCCAACAGATTACATGATGTATCTTAGTTCCAGTTCTTACAGTAAAGATCAGTTCTCCTCAAGAAGCAACACCAGACACAAGGAAAGCTTCCTCCAAACTTAGTCTTAGAACATGCATTCCCGATGCTGAACCCTTAACTGCACACAGACACACACACACACACACACACACACACACACACACACACACACACACACACACACACACACACACACATACACACTGACACAGACTAGGGTATTCTCCAATGTCTTTGATGAATTTCCACATGTGCATGTGTTATGAGATCCATGGTACTTGATGGGAAGTTCAAAACACATGACACAGTTGATGCTTCATGTTCATTGTTAGTTCAACAGGGAATCCTAGAATATTTCCACGGGAATCTATTGAACAACAAGCATGGAAGGAGGTGCAGAGGGGGGACAGCCTCAGGAAAAAAAAACAGATGGATTCCTGTCACTTTCTGAAGTAGAAATAACCATAGAGCTTGTGACTGCAATCCCAGGTCCAGATACATGGTGATCCTGACTAGAGCCATGGAGCAGGAGGTGTATCCTTAACTGAAACAGGGGCCTTTTGGACACACAAGGGGCAGCTGCACTGTCACAGAGCAGAGGAACAGATCCCAGGTCAGTATGCATCTCCAGAAATGTTACAGGGGAATGCCTTATGTCACACAGTTAATGTTTAAAAGAAGAAAAAAATAAACCAAAGTAAAAAAGGCAAAAAATTTTATACAGAACAATTAAGAGAAATGTATACATAGTCAGAAATCCATGCCTCATCAAAATGCACTGGGTTCATGCATATAAAGAAAAACAGCCTGAACCTGAAGAAATGTCTAGAGACCTACAAGACTGCTGCCAGCTAACAATTTGAGCAACCGTGGAAAGGCTACCATAAATACCCTTCCCGGATAGTGAGATCAACAACCAACATATCCATGGATCCCTCATCTAATAGCTGCTGGAAACAGAAGCAAAACCCATATCTAAACACTGAGTCAAACTAGAATCCAGATGCAGAGGGATAGGACAACACCAGGTTTCAGAAACACATAGAGACAGCGGACCTGAACAAGGAGGAGCTAACAGGCCCCCAGACTGATAGTTGGGAATCCAGCATGGGACTGACTCAGGCTCCCCCTGAATATGGGTCTCAGCCAGAAGGACTCAGCAGTTTAAGGGTCCTCAGATAGTAGAACCAGGATGTATTCCTGGTTCACAATAGAACCTTGCAGACACATCCCCCATGGAGGGATACTGCCTTAACCTAGAGACAGGAGAGAAGGCCTACTCCCTACTTCAAATGACCTGACAGATCTATTTGATCCCAACTGGATGGCATCGCCCTACATGTGGAATTGGGAAGGGGGGATGGGAGGGCAATGTGGTCAGGGTGCATGTGAGTAGGCAGATAGTGTAAGAGGGAGGGAAGGAGGAAGAGGGAACTGGGATCGACATGTAAAATAATTACTTAAATAAAAAAACTTTATTCACACACGGAGACTCACACAAAAATAAATAAAAAAGAAAGTCATAATACAAAATCCAAGCAAGAAGGGTAAATATCCCATTGTCAAGGTCCTAGAGTCTCAGGGAGTCCAGTTGATCAAGAGAAATGCAGAAGTCTGACTGCTCTCCACCTCACAAGAGTTGCTCAGCTGTATGAAGACAAGTCCCAACCTCTGCAGTTCCTATGTGAACAGACTTTTATAACTTCTCACCTCAGCTTTTGTGATGTCACAATAAGGGATGAGGAATAACTACCAGAATATCCCACAATTGTTGCTCTATACATCTCCAAGAACTGCATATCTTTTGTCATGGCCCTGAGAAAATCCTCAACAAAATGCTCCTTAAAGGGCAAAGGAAATTCCTACTCTCTGTCAGGCTCTCAGAGGACAGGGTCATATGGCAGATGAGGGGCTGGGGAATTGGGAAGAGGGGTCTGAGGCAGTGGGGTACTTGACTTTGGCAGATCCCTCCTGCACCCAGTCACCCAATTCCTCCTGCTGTTTCCACCATCCTTGAGACTTTATGACCTTCTCAAACTGCACCTCCTGCTAGAACCCAAGCATTCAGACACATGAGGTATGACACCATATCAAACCTGACTTTGACTTTAAGAACCTAGTAACTAGGTAACATAGTAACAAGGTAACATGTGCCATAGTAACAAGAGGGACAGACAAACTCTGTGCTGATCTTTCTTAGGGTCACAGATATGAACTAGTTAGAAAATAAACCTATGATCTGCCCTAACGTCCTTTGTACTCTGATAATTCTGACTACTGCAGGCCTCATCTCTACACATAAGATGTTCAATTCCTTTATGTAAAACTCACATAGGTGGGAGTTTAAAGGATGGTAGGTAGCTCTCCCTGAAACTTGGATGATCTAAGGAAATGGACTAATACCTCATGATATATATGAGTTTGTTTGTTTTTTGTTATGTATGACATAGCAACTGTGGAAAATAGCTACCAGGAGAGATGAGCTTTGAGGTGCATCGAAGACTGTAGGAGACGATAAACATTCACATGGTGATGAAGTATAGCGTGATTACAGCTTGTCCATGAAACAAAACATTTAAAACAAAAAAATTAAATGTATAAATTTCAAAGAATCATGCTGAAAATTAGACATATGGGGCCAATAAAAAAGGTGAATGGAAACCACTAATTAAATCAACAATCAATTAAGAGCTGTAAATCAAACCAACAAACTAATTATTTGGAAGTCTATGCAGATGAACAATGTCTCTTTGTCTGAGATCAAAGTTAATGTGAACCAATGTCTCAGTGCAACAGCTGTGCATCAACCAAGCAATAGCCTCTGGGTAGAGTGAGAAGCCTCAGCCCCACTGAGTTCCTGATGTGTGTGGAGTCTGCAATTCCTCACAATGGCTCCTGTGAGGATATAGGAAGGAATCAGCTAATCAAACCTATCCACGGCTAGAGGGGAGAGGTGGACAGAAGTTCTTTACTTTCTGTCTCCCAGGACAGAAATAGTGTTCTCACAGCCAAGACCAATTCCCTGATACGCAGCAACATGTGGGTGCCACACAGGTTTTGCTTTGGCTCAGGCATTAGGCAGAAGGAAACCATGTCTGGGGACATGGAAAGATGGGTCTGAAGCAGCTGCTTCCAGGGCATTGGCAGGTCCTGTTGTCTCCAGTGAGCAATTGACCCTGCTGGGTTCCACCCACGTGGGGTTTACACCCTCCTGATTGCACCTCTGATAGACACCAAGAACTCTTGGTCTTGAGATGATGTGAACGCTCTCCCATTCAAACCCTAGGGAGGACATTTGGACTTCAGCAGCAGTAGTAACAACAAGAATGGACTCAGTTAGCTTTGGGCAGCCCAGGTTAGAGACACAGTTATGGACTAGAGAGTGAACATATAAGCTTCATCAAGGTCCTTGTCCTCAAACTCTCATACTCTCTAATGACTCCAACTACTGCCAATGTCTTGATCTCTACAATCATGATGCAATTCCTGTTCTTTACACTCATATTTATGGGTATCGCAATGATGAAAGCCTGTGGAGATTCGAGGCCATGAGGAAAGTGTTGCTCCTCAAGATACCCCAGAATGGTTAAGTTCATGAGTGGCATGGTGGGCAAGAGAAGACTCTTACCATGATAGGAGGATTCATAACCACAAGGAAATTCTGAAGGAAGTAATAAAGGAGGTGTGTATGCTCCAAGCAAAATCATATTCCTTCTCTTTTCCAGCTAATGTAGACTAACAAAATCAAATGTAAATACTGTCAAAGATAAATGGATGAGGAATAATAGAACGTGATTGATAATAAACTGAAGCTGACACACAAACTACATCTAAAACAAACTAAGTCAACATTTAGAGGAAAACCCATCGCACCGGTCAGCACACTTTCGATGTTCAGGTCAGTGGTGATCACAGATGTTCAGTGTCAAAGACGGACAACAAAAAATAAAGTTCTCACGACCAAAGTCTCGAGTGAATCCTCCGCAGCCAAGCAACAGCTTCACTGCAACGAAAGGACAAGATCCAGGCCCAGCTGGTGCCTTATATGGGTGACCACTCTCATTCCTCACAATGGCTCCTTGTGATGTCACCGAGCCATGGACCAATTTCAGATAGCCAGATGCCAGCATGGTCTTTTGAGTTGTTTGACTATGTCTCCTGTCAAATTGATGCCAAGAGAGGCCCAGATTAATTTGTCTCAGGTTTCAGAGCATCAGGCACAGCCTATGCTGGCTCTGCTGGTGGCAGCAGGGCCTGGGGCAAATGCTTTCCTTGTACTGACATACGTCCTCATTCTCAAAACTTTAAATGTCCTTGTTATCTGGGATACTCCTACAATCCTTTCAGTGTCAAAAGCACAATCTTGGCTTATCCTGAGTCAAGATCCCTAAAGGAAATAAATACAGATAGATAAAGACAGAACATATCATTCTTAGTTCACTGTCCCTCCCATGCCCCAGGACCTCCTCCTGCCCCATTCCCTCCTACTGCACAGGGAGAGTGATGCCTTGCAGGAGGGATCATCAAAATCTGTCAGGTCATTTGCAGTAGGGTCTAGGCCCTTCCTCCTGCCTCTAGAGTAAGGGAGTTTCCCTCCATGGGGAATGTGCTCCCAAAGTCTTTTCATGTGCCAGGGATACATCCTAGTATCACTGTCAGAGGTCCCTTAGACCTTCTAATTGAGACCCATGTTCAGGGAGTCTGAGTTGGTCCAATGCTGGTTTCCCAGCTATCATTCTGGGGGTCCATGAGCTCCCCTTTGTTCATGTCAGTTGTCTCTGTGGGTTTCTGTAGCCTTGTATTGACCCACCCCCCCCTTTTTTAATCATTTCTCCCTCTCTGCAACTGGATTCAGAGTTCTGCTCAGTGTTTAGCTGTGGGTGTCTGCTTCTGGTTTCATCAGCTACCTGCTGAGGGCTCTATGATGGCATATAATTTAGTTATCAATCTCATTATCAGGGTTAGGCATTTAATGTAGCCTCTCCACTGTTGGGTCATCCTTGTAGGTCTCTGGACATTTCTCTAGAGTCAGCTTTCTCTTCACACCTACAATGGCTCCCTCTATTATAGCATTCCCTTTTTTATTCTCATGTATTCATTCCCCGATTCAGTCTTCCTGGTCCCACATGTTCTCTTCTCCTCCCCTTCTCTTGCTTCTAAATCCCTCTCCACTAACTGCCCCTCCCCCAATTCCCAATATGCTCAGTGGGTCATTTTCCTTTCCTGTTCTCTGTGGAACCTTGTATCCTAGTTTCCTCCTTGTATCCTAGTTTCTCTGGCGGTGTGAATTATAGGGTGGTGATCCTTAGTTCTATTTCTAAAATCTGTATGTGAGTGAGTACATACCATGTTCCTCTTTTTGTGACTGAGTTACCTCATTCAGGATGGTTTCTTCAAGTTCCATCCATTTGTCTATGAATTTTAGATTCCATTGTTTTTTTCCATTGTGTAAGTGTACCCTGTATTCTTTATCCATTCTTTAGTTGAGGGGCATTTAGGTTGCTTCCAGGTCCTTGCTATTACAAATAATGCTGCTATGCACATAGTTGAACAGATGTCTTTGCTGCATGGAAGTGGAGCATTTGTGTATATGCCTAAGAGTAGAATCGCTGGGTCCTGTGGTAGACTGAGTTCCATTTTCCTGAGGTATCACCATACTGATTTCCAGAATGGTTGTACGGGTTTGCACTCCCACTTGCAGTGGAGGAGTGTTCCCCTGTCTCTTCATCCTCTCCAGCCTAAACTGTCATTGGTGTTTCCAATTTTAGCCATTCTGATGGTAAGATTAAGATGGTATGTCAGAGATGTTTTTATTTGCATTTCTATGATGGCTAAAGATCCTGAGCACTTTGTCTTCCATTCAGTCTGGTTTCCTCTATTGCGAATTAGCTATTCAGTTCTGTATCCAATTTTTTAAAGGGTTATTTGGTGTTTTGGTGCCTAGGTTTATGAGTTCTTTGTATATTTTGGAGATCAGCCGTCTGTCAGATCTGGGGTTGGTGAAGATCTTTTCCCAGTCTGTGGGCTGCCGTTTGGTCTTTGCCTTACAGAAACTTCTTTGTTGCGAGAGATGCCATTTATTAAATGTTGATCTCAAGTCTATGTTACTGGTGTTATGTTCAGGAAGCATTTTCCTGTACATATTCATTCAAGCGTACCTCGCATTTTCTCTTCGATGAATTTCAATGTGGCTAGATTTATGTTTAGGTCTTTGATTCATTTGGACTTAAGTTTTGTGCATGGTGATAGACATGGGTCTATCTGCAGTCTTCTACACACAATCATCCCGTTGTGCCAGCACCATTTGTTATAGATGCTTTCCTCCTTCCATTGTATAATTTTAGATGTTTTGTCAAAAATCAGGTGTTCATAGGTGGATGTATTAATATAAGGATTTTGAATTTGTTTCATTGGTCTACCTGTCTATATTTGTGCCAATAACAAGCTGTTCTCGGGACTATAGCTCTATAGTAGAGCCTGAAGTCGTGGATGCTGACCCCTCCTGAAATTTCTTTATTGTACAGGGTAGTCTGGGCTATCCTGGGTCTTTTCTTTTTCCATATAAAGTTGAGTATTATCATTTCAATGTCAGTGAAGAATTGTGCTTGTATTTTAATGGGGATTGCATTGAAACTATACTTTTTTTTTTTTTTTGGCAAGATAGCCATTTTTACTCTTTGTACCCTACAAATCCAAGATCATGGGAGATCCTTCAATATTGGTATCTTACTTTAAGGTGTACAGTTTTTTTCCGCCTGCCACCGAGTCTTGTCCCGGCACTGCGCCAGCCCCAAATAACACACCGAGACTCTGTATTTGATATTATACTGTTGGCCAGGTACTAGTTTCTTATCAGCTAGCTCTGTCTTAACTATTAACCCATTTCTACATATTTCCACGCGGTCTTACCGAGAGCAGAGGAATGGCGGTTCTGTTCTCTCCAGACTCCCCATGCTGACTCCTCCTTACTAATTCCTCTTTCCTCCTGGTCTGCTAGTCCCTCCTATCTAGCTTTCCTATTGGCCAACAGTGCTTTATTCATTAACCAGTATGAGACACATATACAGAATGACATCTCCCATCATCTTACTAATTTCTCTCTTTAAAGACACAAAGTTCCTGCTATATACATATTTATTGCTACGTTAGCCTTATCCCAAGATATTTTTTTTGCTTTTTTTAATTTTATTTTATTTTATATATATAATTTTTATTTAATTTTATATAACAAAGTCCAATTAAATGAAAACAAACATTTATACACAATATTGTCCCAAGATATTTTTGTTTGTGACAATTGTAAATGGTGATGTTTGAGAAGCAGACACCCACAGATAGACACTGTACTGAACTCCTGGTTTACAGTTGCAGAGAAGGAAAAGTGATGAGAAAAGGGATGAAGATCCCTCTATAGAAACACACAGAGACAGCTGACACGAACAAGGGGAAGCTCATGGACTGATAGCTGGGAAACCAGCATTGGACCGAATCAGAGCCCCTGTAAGAGGGTCTCAGTTGCAATGCCTGGGCATTATAATGGACCTCTGACAGTGGAACCAGGACATATCCCTGGCGCACGAAAGGACTTTTGGAGCACGTTCCCCATGCAGGTATACTCCCTTAGCCTAGAGGCAGGAGGGAGGGCCTAGACCCTACTCCCAATGAGTTGACAGATTTTGATGATCTCTCCTTGAAGGCATCACCCTCCATGTAAAATGCGGGGAGGGGGCATGAGAATGGGAAAGGAGAGTGAACTAGGATCGATATGTAAAAGGAGTAATATATGTATATATATTGTATACATATACATATATACACACACACAAACACACATTCACACACACACACACACACACACACATATATGATTTTTTTCTGATATGATTCTCAGCCCCTTTATCATCTGTTTATAGTAGGGCTACTGATTTTCTTGATTTAACCTTGTATACTACTTATTTGCTGAAGGTGTTTTCAGTTATTGGATTTCACTGGTTGAGATTTTGGGGTCACTTATATAAGCTGTCATATCATCTGTATATAGTGACAGTTCAGCGTCTTACTTTCCAATTTGTAACCCCTTGATTTCCTTTGGTTGTCTTATTGCTCTAGCTAGAACTTCAAGTATAGTATTGAAGAGATACGTAGACAATGGGTAGTCTCATCTTGTTTCTGATTTTAGAGGAATGGCTTTAAACTTCTCTCCATTCAGTTTTATGTGTGCTGTTGCTTTACTGTATATTGCTTTTTATTATGTTTAGGTATGTTCCTGTTAATTCTGATCTCTCCAAGACCTCTATCATGAAAGTGTGTTGGGTTTTGTCAAATGCTTTTTCAGCATCTCTTGAGATGATCATGCGTTTTTTTTTTTTTTTTTTTTTTTTTCTTTTTGTTTTTTTGTTTTTATGGTGGATCACGGTGATAGATTTTCATATGCTGAACCATCTGCACATCCCTTGGATGAAGCCTACTTGGTCATGGTGGATGATTTCTCTGATGTGTTCTTCTAATCGATTTGTCAGTATTTAATTAAGTATTTTTACATCAATGTTCATGAGGGATATTAGTCTGTATTTCTCTTTCTTACTTGTGTCTTGTGTGATTTGGGTACCAAAGAAATTGTAGCCTAGTAAAAAGAGTTTAGTAATGAACCCTCTTCTTCTTCTATTGCGTGGAACAATTTGGGGACTATTGGTATTATCTCTTCTTTTAATTCAAGGGAGAATTCTGCACTGAAGCCATATGGCCCTGGTCTTTTTTTTTTTTTTTTTTTTTTTTTTTTTTCTTGGGAGGCTTTTGACGACTGCTTCTATTTCATAAAGGGTTATAGGTCTACTTAAATTGCTTATCTGTTCTTGATTTAGTTTTGGTAAGGGGTAGCTGTTCAGAAATTTGTCCATTTCCTTTGAAGTTTCCAATTTTGTGAAGTACAGGTTTTCAAAGTATTACCTGAAAATTCTCTGGATTACCTCAGTGTCCATTGATTTGTCCCCCTTTTCATTTCTGATTTTATTGATTTGCATGTTCTCTCTTTGCTTTTTCTTTAGTTTGGATAAAGGTTTGTCTATCTTGTTGATTTTCTAGAAAACCAACTCTTTGTTACATTGATTCTTTGTATTGGATTTGTAGTTTCTCCTTCATCAATATAAGCCTTCATATTGATTATTTCTTGGCATCTCCTCCTCCAGGGTGAGTATACTTCTTTTCTTCATAGAGCTTTTATTTGTGCTGTTGATTATCTAATAAGAATATCCTCCGTTTTCTTCATATGGGCACTGAGTGCAATGAATTTTCCATGTAGCTCTTCTTTCATGGTTTCCCATAAGTTCGGGTATGTTGTGTGTTCATTCTCGTTATATTTTAGGAAAGTTTTAATTTCCTTTTTTTTTCTTCCTTGATCCAGGAATGGTACAATTGTTCATTGTTCAGTTTCCATGAGTATGTACAGTTTCTGCAATTTGTGTTGTTGTTGAACTCCAACTTTAAAGCATGGTGGTGTGTAAGATACAGGGGGCTATTCCAGTTTTTTTTTTTTTTTTTTTTTTTTTCGTATCTGTTGAGGCTAGTTATGTTGTATAGTAGGTGGTCCGTTTTAGACAAGGTTCCATGTGGAGCTGAGCAAAAGGAATATCCTTTTGTAATTGGATGGAATATTCTAGAGTGTCTGTTAAACCCAATTGGGATATAACATGATAGGTCATTTCTGTGTCAAGTTTAAGCCTGATGGTCCTATCTAGTGGTGAGAATGGGGTGGTGAGGCTTACCACTATGAGTGCATGATGTTTTATGTGAGCTTTGAGTTTTAGCATTGTTCCTTTTATAAATGTGGTGCCTTTGTATTTGTAGCATTGATGTTCAGAATTCAAACTATGTACTGTTGGATTTCGCCTGTGATGAATATGAAATTACCTTCTTCATCTCTTTTGATTGGTTTTGAAGTCTAGCTTGTTAGATATTAGGATAGCCATACCTGCTTGCTTCTTGGGACCATTTGATTAGAAGATCTTTTACTAACCCTTTACCCTGAGATAATGTCTGTCTTTGAAGCTTAGATGTGTTTCTTGCATGCAACAAAAGGATGGATTCGTCCGTCCTATCCATTCTCCATTCTGTTCTGTTAGCCTGTGTCTTTTTATAGGAAGTTAAGACAATATTGAGGGAAAGGGCCATTGATTGTTAATTCTTGTTTGTTTTAGATTTGTTGTTGGAGGTGATATTGTGACTACACTTGCCCCACTTTTTCTTTTGGGTTCTGGTGAAGTGGGATTATTAACTGCCTATGTATTTGTGAGTTTAGTTGTCTTCCTTAATTTGGAGTTTTCCTTCCAGAACTTTCTGTAGGGCTGGATTTGTGGATATATACTGTGAAAATCTGGTTTTGTCATTGAATATCTTGTTTTCTCGGTGTATAGTGATTGAGAGATTATTCTGGGCATAGTAGCCTCAGTTGGCATCCATGGACTCTTAGTATTTTAGAACATCTATGCAGGACCTTCTCGCCTTCAGAGTTTCCATGCACAATTCAGGTGTAATTTTGATAGGTTTGCCTTTTCATGCTACCTGGCCTTTTTCCTTCACTGATCTCAATATATTTTCTTTATTCTGTATGTTAGGTGTTTTGATTATTATGTGGTGAGGGAAATTTTGTTTTCCTTTTTTTTCATCCAGTTTATTTGGTGTTTGATATGCTTCTTGTACTTTCATAAGCATCTCCTTCTTCACATTGGGAAAGTTTTCTACAATGATTTTGTTTTGTATGTTTTCTGCATCATTGAGTTGGGCTCTTTGTCTTCTTTTAAGTCTCTTATTGTTAGGTTTGGCCTTTTCATGGTGTCCCACATTTCTTTGATGTTTGTGTTTAGGATTTGTTGGATTTAAGATTTTCTTAGGTCAATGTATCACCTTCCCTAGTTGATCTTCAGCGCCTGATCTTCAGCATCTGTTCTTCTTGATCATTTACCCAGTTTTTCTATTTCCAGTATTCCCTCAGTTTGTGTTTTCCTTATTGTCTCTCTTTCAGTTTTCAGGTCTTGAACTTCTATTCAGGCCATTACTTGCACAACACACACACACACACACACACACATCATACCACAAACCCATCACACATACATACATTTCACATATGCACACACACCACATACATCAAACACACACACACACACACACACACACACACACAACCACATCGCACACATACCAAATAGGTACACACACACCCCACAGTCATATACACACACACACACACACACACACACACACACACACACACACACACGGAGGCACGCACCCACAAATACGTAAACAGTAATCAATATCGATCTTAGCTTCAGGTGTTTCCTCATGAGGCAGTAGGAGTGTCCTGAGCCCTGCCTCTGAAAATGCTAAAGGAAACTGCAGGTGGAAGGTAGAGTAGGGGAGAGGTTTAGGAAGATAAGGATGGTAACAGTGAAGCCCAGTACAAAGCCTGGGCAGACAACAACAGGATCCTCACACAAGCTGCGATTTTAGATGAGTGGCTTGTTAAGTTCCACAGGGCAGGTGCTGTCATTCTCAGTACTGAGCCAGCCACCTTCAGGACTCCAGGGACAGACAGACCCAGGTAGACTTGGGAGGGATGTTTAGTACAAATTGTGTTATGTGCAATAAGGCACCTGCATGCACACATATGTTCAATTTATAATTCCAGAGTTTAGGGAAGCCTCTGTTTAATCTGGACTTGCCATGTGTGTGGTAGGGAGACTGTGTTTAAATGGGTGTGTCACACAAGTCCTGCTCTATTCTGTCAGTGCTCTCAGTGCTATGGGAACACAGGACTATGGTGGAGTGGTTAAGCCTTCCTGTGTCTGGTTCAGATAAAATGGACCAGGACTCTATATATTCCTTAAGCAAAATTGTTCTTTCCATGCTAAGGCTAGGGGAGTTACAGGATGCACATGTCTCATAAAGAAGCCATGCAGTTGTTAGGCTGTGACAGGAGAATTCTTCATGAGAGATAGTAATGCACACTTCTCACCTGCCCCAGGTTTGACAACTACTCTCCCACTGGAGTAGGACAGGCTTCCTGCGAAAGGGACCAGAGTCACTGAGTTAGCACTGAAATGATACCTGTTGATTACAGTTTGGTGAGCTGAGGATTTCCATTTTAATGGAGGTCATGTGTCCCTCGATGTGCAAATGCATTGATTCTGGTTCCTTTTGGAAAGAGTTGAACATATACAGGTCTGTGTTTATGATTATTTGCTAGATCTTGCACAGTGCATGGATCCTGAATTCTAAGTAGATGAGAAAACATTCTGACTCAAGCAGAGGATCCTGTGTGAACACTGTGAACATGGACTCCATGCTCAACTGTGTGCTAGGAGCACACAGTGCTACACAGGTTTTACTTTGGTTAGGCATTAGGGAGAAGAAAACTTTGTCTGCAGATTTGGAAAGAAGCAGCTGCTTCCAGGGCTTTGGCAGGTCCTTTGTCTCCAGTAAGCAATTGCCCCTGCTGGGTTCCACCAGCGTGGGGTTTACACCCTCCTGATTGCACCTCTGATAGACACCACGAACTCTTGGTCTTGAGATGATGTGAACCCTCTCCCATTCAAACCCTAGGGAGGACATTTGGACTTCAGCAGCAGTAGTAACAACAAGAATGGACTCAGTTAGCTTTGGGCAGCACAGGTAAGAGATCCAGGTTATGGACTAGATAGTGAACATACAAGCTTCATCAAGGTCCTTGTCCTCAGACTCTCATACTCTCTAATGACTCCAACTACTGTGAATCTCTTCATCTCTACACTCATGATGCAATTCCTGTTCTTTACACTCATATTTATGGGTATCGCAATGATGAAAGCCTGTGAAGATTCGAGGCCATGAGGAAAGTGTTGCTCCTCAAGATACCCCAGAACGGTAAAGTTCATGAGTGGCATGGTGGGCAAGAGAAGAGACTTACCATGATAGGTGGATTCATATCACTCTTAGTTCCCTCTCCCTCTCATGCCCACAGAACCTCCTCCTGCCCCATTCCCTCCTACTGCACAGGGAGGGTGATGCCTTCCAGGAGGGATTATCAAAATCTGTCAGGTCATTTGGAGTAAGGTCTAGGCCCTTCCTCCTGCCTCTAGAGTAAGGGAGTGTCCCTCCATGACCAATGTGTTCCCAAAGTCTTTTCATGTTCAAGGGATACATCCTAGTAACACTGCCAGAGGTCCTTTAGACCTTCTAATTGAGACCCATGTTCATGGAGTCTGAGTTGGTCCATGCTGGTTTCCCAGCTATCATTCTGGGGGTCCATGAGCTCCCCTTTGTTCATGTCAGTTGTCTCTGTGGGTTTCTGTAGCCTTGTCTTGACCAACCCCCCCCCCCCTGTTTTAATCACTTCTCCCTCTCTGCAACTGGATTCCAGACTTCTGCTCAGTGTTTAGCTGTGGCTGTCTGCTTCTGGTTTCATCTGCTACCTGCTGAGGGCTTTATGATGGCATAGAAGTTAGTTATCAATCTCATTATCAGGGTTAGGCATTTAATGTAGCCTCTCCACTGTTGCTAAGACTTAGTTGTGTCATCCTTGTAGGTCTCTGGACATTTCTCTAGAGTCAGCTTTCTCTTCACACCTACAATGGCTCTCTCTATTATAGCATTCCCTTTTTTATTCTCATGTATTCATTCTCTGATTCAATCTGTCTGGTCCCACATGTTCTCTTCTCCTCCCTTTCTCTTGCTCCTAAATCCCTCTCCACTAACTGCCCCACCCCAAATTCCCAATATGCTCAGTGGGTCATTTTCCTTTCCTGTTCTCTGTAGAACGTTGTATGAATCTCTTAGTTTCTTCCTTGTATCCTAGTTTCTCTGTCGGTGTGAATTATAAGCTGGTGATTCTTTGCTATATGTATAAAATCCATATATGAGTGTGGACCTACCATGTTCCTCTTTTTGTAACTGGGTTACCTCATTCAGGATGGTTTCTTCAAGTTCCATCCATTTGTCTATGAACTGCAAGATATCATTGTTCTTTTTTTTCCATTGTGTAAGTATGCCATGTCTTCTTTATCCATTCTTCAGTTGGGGGGCATCTATGTTGCTTCCAGGTTCTCGCTATTACAAATAATGCTGCTATGCACATAGTTGAACAAATGTTTGTTGCATTGAAGTGGATCATTTGGGTAAATGCCTAAGAGTAGTATTGCCTTGTCCTGTGTTAGACTGATTCCCATTTTCTTGAGGAATCAGCATACTGATTTCCAGAATGGCTGTATGGGTTTGCACTCCCACCCGCAGTAGAGGAGTATTCCCCTTCCTCTACATCCTCCAGCCTAAACTGACATTGTTGTTTCCAATTTTAGCCATTCTGACAGGAGCAGGTTGGTATGTCAGAGTTGTTTTGATTTGCATTTCTCTGATGACTAAAGATGATGAGCACTTTCTTAAGTGTCTTTCATTCATTCTGGTGTCCTCTATTGTGTATTGGTTATTCAGTTCTGTATCCCATTTTTAAAGGGTTATTTGGTGTTTTGGTGCCTAGTTTCATGAGATCTTTATATATTTTGGAGATCTCTGTCAATCCAGGGTTGTTGAAAATCTTTCCCCAGTCTGTGGGCTGCCATTTGGTCTTGTGGACTATGTCTTTTGCCTTACAGAAGCTTCTTCATTGCAGGAGGTGCCATTTATTAAATGTTGATGTCAGTGTCCATGCTACTGCTGTAATGTTCAGGAAGTGTTTTCTACACAAATTCATTCAAGCATACCTCCCATTTTCTCTTCCATGAAGTTCAATGTGGCTGGATTTATGTTGAGGTCTTTGATTCATATGGACATAAGTTTTGTGCATGGTGATAGACATGGGTCTCTCTTCAGTCTTCTACACACAATCATCCAGTTGTGCCAGAACCATTTGTTATAGATGCTTATGGATTTTGAATTTGTTTCATTGGTCTACATTTCTATAATTGTGCCAAAACCAATCTGCACTAAATTATACATTACATTTCTAACTGTGCTATATAAACACAATACCTAAACAAGAGAAATATAGATATCTCAAAATGGTATCAATGAATGAAAATCCTTTCCAAAACAAAGGATTCATATCTATACCATAATCCCCTTTTTACCTTTAAAAAGAATTGGCTGTGATCATTAGCCATTTATAACCAACCCCATTTAAAAGAAAACAAACAATTATAAACACAATTTGGGAATTTGGCTGTTGTTCTTTCCAAACTACTTCCTGCTGATAAAGGGCACTGTCATTGAGGATTCTAAGAAGATGTAGAAATACTGGCTGTAGTCTGTAAGACTGCTTTGTTCAGTTGTTTTGGATGTAGGATCACTTGGTACTCCGTTTTAAGGGGTCAGGCTTGCTCAAACCACAATTGTCTTGAAGGAATCCACAGCTTTTCATTTTCTGTGGAAACAAAAATAGAAATTTTTAAAATATATAAATTGAATTAATCCAGCAGCATTTGTTTTAACAGTTGTTGTTATTTCCTTAGCAGTCAAACCATTTAAAGACAACAGAATAGTGTATAGTATGCACAGTTTTTCTGTGCTTTCCATCTTTATGTGGCTTTTTTATTACTCTGTTTCTGTTAGTTGTATTTTTTTATGACAGGGCTTCTCTGTGTAACTTTTATCTGTCCTGGAATTGACTCTGCATACCAGGTTTATTTTGCAAAAACAGAGATCTGCTTGCCTCTGTCTCCCAAGTGCTGGGATTACAGGCTTGTGCCACCACACCCAACTCCTAGCTGTATTTTTAAAACCATTTTATTCCTTTTCTCTCCCACGCCTATATATATTTTAGAACACACTGTAAACCTTTACTGATTTTTTTAAATGTGAATCTATCTTTACTGTAAATCTTTATCTTTTTCTGGCCACGAGTCTTTTATCTAGTAAACATCAACATTGCTAAAATGAAAGTCATAGTGGTTTCTGCTTCGGTTTATCAAAGATGGTGGCAGCTATATTACCGCCAGTACTGAGAGCTGTGCTCACTGCCTTGGTCTTTGCTGCCCTCCCAGCAGCATGCTGCCGGCTTGGAGGTGTACACACCAATAAATTGTTAGCAGAGTTTCTTAAAAGCACTGCAATTTTTTTTTTTTTTTTTTTTTTTTTTTTTTGCCGCTTATGCTGAGTCAGAAAACTTCCCTTAAAGGAGCCATGGAAATCTTTGCTTGTCTCATGCAAAACAGAGTCCAACCCAGAAAAATGCTGCTACCAAGAAACCTTGCTAGTCTCTGTTCTTTTGTTTCTAAAACTCTTTTCTAAGCTTTTGTTAAAGTTTAAGTGGAAGTTCTTATTAGCCATGTGGGCGCCATATGGAAGGAGTAAGGTTTTTTTTTTTTTTTTTTTTTTTTTGCCCGCCACTGGTCTACTACTGCTGCCACTCCAGCCCCAATTAATGCACAGAGAGTCTGTATTTGATATAATGCTGTTGGCCAGATACTAGTTTCTTATCAGCTAGCTTTGTCTTAATTATTAACCCATTTCTATGTATTTCCACGTGGTCTTCTCCAACCAGGGAGAAGCAGCTAGCTGGCGGTTCTGCTCTTTCTGGACTCTCCATCTTGATTCCTCCTTACTACTTCCTCTTTACTTCTCCTAGTCCCTCCTCTCTTGCTTTCCTATTGGCCAACAGTGCTTTATTCATTAACCAATATGAGAAACATATTAACAGAATGACATCTCCCATCAGACTTACATTCCCATTGACTCAGTGTCTATGATAGTTCAGGGCGGGAAGACACTAGCACTGAGTGTCCCACCTGTTTGAACAAGTTGCTACAGAGCCTGTGGCACGGACTGCTTCATGGTCTTTTCCATTGTTACAAATTGCAGACACTGATGATTTTGTGTGTTCTGTCTCCCAAAGAGAATTGTGGGATGTACCTGTAATTTGATCTTTTTCAAAACATACACTCATGATCTAGCCTGTCTTAACTTGTGAGGTGGTCACGATCATTCAGTTGTGTACAAACAGCCGAACAGGACTCCTCTAGTTGAGGGGCTCTATGAAAGAAGCTTCTGTGGGGATAAAAGAGTAGCGCACGAGTCTATTCAATCTTCCAGAGATGTGCATGGAGGAGCAGGTCTGTATCTCTGGAACACCTGCATGGTAATAAAGACTTTGGTGTATCTACTCTCTGAAAATGAAAGAAGACCAGAGGGAGGGGACATCAACTGTCAGATCCCAGTGCAATGCTACCCTAAAAGTTTCTCCTTTTCAAAGCTCCAGGTTAATATTGGGTGTTAGTTTGAATCAGAATGGCCCCCATCGATGAACATGATTGGATACATATCCCCAGTAGGTGAGACTGTTTGGAAAGAAAGATGAGTAGTCAGTGGAGTGTCCCAGAGCACTAAGGATTCAAAAGCCAAACCCATCCGCAGTCATCTCTGTGGGTTTCATACTTGAGAATATGAGGTAAGCTATCAGCTCCAGCTCCAATGCCATGCCCGACTGCTTCTTGCTAGATTTCATCACAATGGTCATGTACTATCACCCTCTGCAACTGATGACCCCCTAAGGACCATCCTTTCTCTCATAGGTTGCCTTGGTCAGAGTGAATTGCTATGGCAATAGATTAGAAACAGAGCAGGAGTGGGCAAGTTCAGTAAGTGAATGCCAGAAAAGGAAGTATTTTGTGTGTGTGTGCAACAAGTTTCTATCTCACACATCCCAGGGCATCTGGGAAATCTTTCACAAAACAGGGAGACAAGAATCAAGCCATCCTTACCAAGACAGCTGGCCCACCGCAACACTGCCAGTAGAGCTGGGCATTGTAGCCTGCCCGAGAGGCTTGTGCATGCAAGCTCTACTCCGCTGTGGACAGCGAAGTGGATTGCACATTGATAAACTAACACAATGCCCATATGCCCAAAAATCAATGCCAGCATCTCAGCAGAGAAAAGAAAGCCCAACTTCATTGCTGAATAATGTTAAGGTCAGGCTTCAGAAACTTACCTTTCACCAAAAAGAGACACTCAGGATGCTCAAACTACTTCATCTAAATCAGTGGTATTCACTTGGTCGTCTAACACCAGCAGAATACAGAGATATTTACATTATTGTTCAAAACAGTTGCAAAATTACTTATGAAGTAGGAACAAAAATAATTGCATGGCTTGTGGTCCCCACATCATGAGAAACTGAAGTATAACAACATTAGGAAGGTTGAGGCACACTGATCTAAATTATCCCCTCAGGACAGACTCTGGATTCCCTGTCATCTGGGCAGTCCCAGCTGAATCAGAGGTCTGATCATAGCTTGCATGTTGACTGTGAGGACTGTGAGGACACCGCATTCAGCAAGAATGCACAGTATATCACTCACTGACAGCTTGTACCTCTGTGACAATGAAGGTTTGCACCTAATCTAGACCCTGAATGTGGGTATTGGACACAAACTCGTACAAGGATGATGGTCTTGTCTGGAGTGATGTTCCACAGGCCTCCATAGCCCTACTTACCTTTTCACAGGTCACAGAAAAAAAAAAACCTGTAATTATTGTCACTTGACAGGAAAGAATCACTCACTGTGAAAAAAAAATATTACACCAGTTTGTGGACTTCTGGGACAAAGGTAGGTTACCATGGGTGCCTGGTGGAAGGTTGCTGTGAAAATACACACAGGTGTTATTTACCTGATTATCTCAAGATTAGTTAGACAAGAAAGAGGTCCTGAGAGGGGTTTGGCTTGACCTCCCTGGGATGGCATTTTCTTCTGCTCCTGGGAATCCACTTGCTACATGCCAACTCTCTTCCGGAGGGACTTTGCTCCAGCCCCTGCCAGTCCAAGGACATGGCCTCTCCTCTACAAGCTTATTTCTTTCTTACAGCTGCAAGACTGGAATTGGAAATTCCTATTGGCAGATTCTCCTTCTTTTTAATCACCTTTATGCCCTTGCCTCTTCCCTCTTACTTTCTTTTCTTTGAAGGGTCATACATACTCATCTCCACGTCCCTGCCCTTCTCCCTGGGCCTCCTTACCTCCTGGGATTTCACAGTATATGGACTTCTTTACATCTGGTCATTGAGAACCCTCATCAATAGGGATGTGTCTGAAGACCTCAAGTCGTGTGGAACACAAAATTTGATAAAGTGGTTCTTGATGCTGGATGGCGGGTTCTTTAAAATAGGGTGGTAGTGTGGCTGACTCTCTGCCTTGCCATAGTGCTGGGGCAAGTATGAGTTTATGTTGGGGGAGCAAACTGCTCCCACTGCAGGGAGAGGATGGGTAGAAAGCTTGTCCCCAGGTTGCTGGAGGTGTCTGATAGGGAACATCATAGTTGTGGCATACAGCTCTGCTGAGTTCTGGCCTGGCTCCCTCCTGTGACTTGGTAGGCCTCACCAGTACGATGTGAGTTCCTCAGTTCATGAACCATGGACCCAGGCCTGTTCTTCAGACTTTAAAGAGACCCAAGAAAAGGACTCTGTCAGGGACTGTGACATCAGAAGAACTTAACACAAAGCTGTCCCATACCTCTCTAGAAGATGCCTCTTACCTTAACCTGTTCCCAGTCCTCAATCCCAACTGTCTTCTCCTTCCCTCCATTGAACCTGGTTGCATCCTTTGCTTGTCTGCTTCAGGCTCAACTTCCCCAAGACCCACATAAAGAGATACAGTGGGAATGTTCCATCTAGGCCTACATACTTCTTATGGTCCATGTCCTATGCATGGGTCACAACATCAATGGCAAAACTCCTTGCAATTCAAAGAAGAAATACACAAAGCTGAAAGTCACGCCTACTAGGTTTCCTGGAACTCAGTTTCCCATGCCCTGCTGTTCCTTGCCTGGGGACTGTTTCTTCTCTCTTTGGGGTGAGAAGGCAACTGCATAAATTTCTAAACAGGTGCCTAATCCCTATCCTCACCCCATTCCAGCCCCTTCTGTGCTTCTTCTTGGAGGGTATGGCTTCTACCTGTGGCTGGTCCTTGCTAGAGATCAGTTGTGACTCTTCAACTGTTATTTCGTCAATACTTTCAAATTCATTGTTCACTCTCAGGGGAGAGTCCAGGGTGTCGATTGTATCATGCATTCTCTCACTGCATTGTAGATCAGTTTCCTTCAGGTCTGTAAAAGTGCTGATGCTAGCAGTGACTTCGGCATCACACTGGGTTTCTGGCATCCCCGTGCTGCTGCTATCATCCCACAAGCACAGCCCTTCCAGGGATGAGGGACTCAGCATGATGGCACTGCCAGTCTCCTCACTCTCAGCCTCGTCAGCATCATGGGCAGCTGAGTTATGAGAAGTGGTTTCCTCTAGGCAGGAGAGGGTCTCCTCAGATGAAGTAGTACTCTCTGTGTCCTCTGTATTTTTATTGATGTTATAGGAGGGCACAGGATAAAGTGGTGGGTCAGAATTCCAAAGCCAGCTGGTATGGAGCAGCTCATATAAATCTGGAGAGCTGGACCTAGAGGAGCTTTTGCTTTTTCTCACTTCATTCAACTCTTGCCCTTGGTTGTCTTCCGATGTCAGGAATGTGGGCAAAGCTGGTTCACTCTGGGCCCTACTTAGGGTCAGTAGGAAGGAGGGATGACCTGCAGAAGGGCTCTTCGGACCCTGCCAGATGTCACCAAGGATGTTACTATCTCTTTTTCTCCTGTTGAACATATTGTTTTTTGCAAGGGCATCATTAAACTTATCTGTTCCTTTGACTTCCAGGGGTTCTTCAGCCATGGGGTCTAAGCAACACATAGTATCTACAGTGGTGGAGATGGATGGCCTGGAACCAGTTCTTTGGATGGTGCTAGTGAATCTCTATCACAGAGATTCATGTATGGAAATTCTTCCTCCATGTTCCCCACTGGGACAGGTGGGGGATGGGACCACCACAAGATGCCTACGGTAAAAAGACAAAAGCAGGTTTAGCAGATAAGTTTATGACTCTCAATTTTTACTTCATGAATATTGTAGCTACCTTAACATTCTCATGATAATTTTGGGGTCAGAGGTTAAAAAAAAATAAAAGGTTCCCACACAAACCTAAAGCAATCATGAGAAAGAATAAGAAAGAGCAGAGATGAAATAAGTGATCACTTAGAGGTTGAAAGGAAGACCAAAGAAACAAAAATTAAAAAAAAAAAAAAACAGATCTGGTGACTTGTAAAGATGAAGTCTGTCAAAACTCTTGCCCAGAGAGAAGATAAAAATTATGGAAATGTGAAACAAGGCATACAATGCGGAAGAAAGACAAGTATGATCTAGGACATCCTGGTGTGCGTTTGATGTGAATTGACTCTACAGAGGTGACAATCATGAAAGAAGGCGATATCTTGAATTGTAAGAGACAAACATTGATAGAATGTTGTTAAACTTGTGTACCATTTGCTTCCTTCCCGCTACTACACTTCAGGTGTGATGATCAATTGTGGACGTTACACACATGCAAAGGCATCAATTTAGGGATAAGGTGGAAAGAGTAATATCATTTGTACTACTAGAAGTTCCCAGGCCTACAGAGTAAGTGATGGATCTTACCTCCTGGTTTTAGAGTAAAGATCAATTTTCCTCAATAAGCATCAACAGATACAAGAAATGTTCTCTCCAAACTTAGTCTTGAAAGCCTGCATTCCTCTGATGCTGAACCCTTAACCGTAGACAAAGACACACAGACACACAGAGAGACAGACACATACACACACACACACACACACAAAGAGGCTGGGGTATACTCCAATGTCTTTGATGAATTTCCACATGTACATCTGTTTTCAAAACACAGGTCAGAGTTGATGCTTCATGTTCATAGTGACTTCAACAGAGAATCCTATGATAATTCCATTGGAAATATTTGGATATCCAGAATGGGAGGTGGTCCAGTGAGTGGGCCCACGCTCATCCATAAAAAAATGGATTCATGTCAGTTTCTGAAATAGATATAGACATACAGCTTTTTTCTATAACCCCAGGTCCAGAGACATGGTGATCTTGACTAGAGCCATGGAGCAGCCGGTGGAAGCACAAGAAACAGCTGCACTGTCACAGAGCAGAGAAAATGATACCATATCACTATGCATCTCCAAAAATATTACAGGGGAATGCCTTATGTCTCACAGTTAAGGTTTAAAATTAGAAAAATGAAACAAAAGTAAAAAAGGCAAAAATATTTTATACAAAGCAATTGAGAGAAATAAACATGTAAGCAGAAAAACATGCCTCCTCCAAAAGCACTGGGTTCATGAATAGAAAGAAAAAAAAAAAAACAGAACACAAAATCCAATCAAGAAAAGAAAAACTTCAAATGTTAAAGTTTAAGAGCTTCTGAAAGTCCAGTTGTTCAGGACAAATGCAGATGTCTGCCTGCTCTCCTCTCCACAAGAGTTGTTCTGCAACATGAAACAAGTCCCAGCCTCTGCAGGGCCTATGTGAACAGATTTACATAACTTCGGCTTTTTGTTATGTCACAGTAAAGGATTACTAGTAAGAGCAAGAAATAACCCAAAGATGTTGCTCTATCCAGCTCCAGAGACTGCATAACTTTTGTCATGGCCCTGAGTAAATCCCCAACAAAATATAACTTATAGGGAAAAGGAAAATCCTACTCTCTCTGAGGCTCTCAGAGGACAGGGTGGTATGGCAGATGAGGGTGTAGGGACTTGGGAAGATGGGTCTGAGGCAGTTGGGTACTTGACTTTGGCAGGTCCCTGCTACACCCAGTTACCCAGCTCCTCTCTTGCTGTTTCTCACATCCCTGGGCTCTTATTTATTCCCAAACCGCAGCTCCTGCTAGAACCCAAGCATTCAGACATATTTGGTATGACACCATATCAAACCTGAGGAGCACACTTGGACTTTAAGAATCTAGTAAATAGGTAATATAGTGACAAGGTAACATGTGCCAAGTAACAACTTGAACAGACAAGAATTTTGTGCAGACCCTTCTTAGGGACACAGGTATGAACTAGTTAGAGAAAACACCTATGGTCTGCCCTAATACCCTTTGTACTCTGAGAATTCTGACTAACACAGACCTCATGTCTACGCTTAACACATTCAGTACCTTTATCTAAAACTTATGTAGATGAGTGTCTAAAGGATGGTAGCTCTCCCTGACACGGAGATGCTCTAATGAAAAGGACTAGTAGTCACGACATACATGACAGAGTTTTGTTCCTTTATTCAGGGTGTCGTGTGTGACATAGCAAGTGTGGAAGATGGCCACCAGGAGAGACGAGCATGTAAGCTTCAGGACTGTAGGAGATGATAAACATTCACATGGAAATGACTTATTCTGTGTTTTGCAGCTTGTTCTTACTGACCAGACCTTTAAAACAAGAACAGTTAAATGTAAAAATGACAAAGATGCTGATATTATAAATATGGAGTCAGTAAAAAAAAAGGAGAGCTGAATGGAAAGCACTAATTAAATAAATAATCAATTAAGAGATGTAAATCAAACCAAAAAACTCACTATGTGCATGTCAAAGCAGATGAACGATATCTTAGAGATCAGTAATATTGACGTTAATGTGAACCAATGTCTCAGTACACCAGCTGTGCAGCAACCGAGCAACAGCCACTCTACAGAGTGAGAAGTCTCAGCCCCAGCCAATTCCTTATGTGGGTGGAGTCTGCAATTCCTAACTATGGCTTCTTTCAGGTTATGGGAGGGAATCTGCTAATCACAGCTATCTAAAACCAGAGGACAGTGGGGGACAGAAATTCTTTTGTTTCTGTTTCCAAGGACAGAATTAGTGTTCTCACTGCTGTGGCCAGTTACCTGACAAGCAGCAACATGAGGGTGCTACACAGGCTTTGCTTTGCTTCAGGCTCTAGGGAGGACAAGGAAGCCATTTCTGAGGACTTGGGAAGATAGATGGGTCTGTAGTGGCTGTTTACATGGCATTGGCAGGTCCTATTGTTTCCAATGACTAGTACCCGTGCTGGGTCCATCACCATAGATGGGTTTACACCCTCGTGATCATACCCCCTGCTGGAGACCAAGAACTCAGAGACTTGAGATGATGTGAAACCTCTCCCATTCAAACCCTAGGAAGGACATTTGGACTTCAGCAGCAGTAGTAACAAGAATGGTCTCAGTCAGCTTTGTGCAGCCCACGTTAGAGGCACGATTATGGACTAGATAGAGAGTGAACACACAAGCTACTTCAAGGTCCTTTGCACTCATACCTTCATATTCTCTAATATTCCACTACTGTAAACCTCTTCATCTCTACAGTCACAATACAATTCCTGTTTCTTATGCCTGTGTTCATGGGTATGGAAAGGATGACAGCCTGTGACGCTTTGTGGCCATGAAGAAAGTATTGTTCCTCAAGATTCCTAGAGTTGTTGAGTTGCATGAGTGGCATGGTGGGCAAGAGAAGACTCTTATCATGATCGGGGAACTTATAACTACAAGGAAAGGCTGAGGGAAATAACAAAGTAGGTGTGTATGCTCCAAGCAAAATCAAAACCTTTTCTCTTCCAGTTACTATAGACTTACAAAACTCAATGTAAATTCACACCACCAGAGGAACTAGGATACAAGGTATATTCTAAGAGATTCAATATAAAGCCCCTCACAGAACTGGAAAGGGACAAGTACCCCAGAGCTCAGGGGAAGTGAGGGGGGCAACGAATAGAGAGAAAAGTAGGAGGAAACGAGGGAGAGGAAAGGAAAACATGTGCGACCAGGAAGATTAAGCCTGGTTAGGAATAGAAGACAGGAAAGAGAGAGAGAGAGAGAGAGAGAGAGAGAGAGAGAGAGAGAGAGAGAGAGAGAGAGAGAGAACATAAAAGAGGGAGCCAATATTGGTTTGAAGATAAAATTGAACACAAAGAAAGGTCTAGAGAACTACAAGACTGCTGCCAAGTAACAATTTGAGCTTCTGTAGAAAGGCTACCATAAATGCCCTTCCCAGAGATTGAGATCAACAACTAACCTATCCATGGAGCCCTCAACTAATGCCTGTTGGAAACAGGAGAAAACACCCATACATAAACACTGAGTCGAAGTAGAACCCAGATGCAGATGGAGAGGACTAGACTAGGTGGCAGAAACACATACAGACAGCTTACCTGAAAAAGTAGGAGCTAAGGGGGCACTAGACTGATAGCTGGGAAGCCAGCATTGGACTGACTCAGGCCCCTCTGAATATGGGTCTCAGCCAGAAGGACTGAGCAATCTAAGGGACCTCAGACAGTGGAGCCACGATGTATCCCTGGTGCACAAAAGGACCTTGCGAACACATCCCCCATGGAGGGATAACTGCCTTAATCTAGAGACAGGAGAGAATCCTTAGTCCCTACTTCACATGACCTGTCAGAGCTACATGACCTCAACTGGATGGCATTCCCCTACATATGGGATTGGGGTGGGAGAATGGGAGGGGAGGGTGATTAGAGTTCATGTGAGAGGGCAGAGACAGTAAAAGGGAGGGAGAGAGGGGAAGGAGGGAGGGAGAGACGGAGGTAGGGTGGAAGGAGGGAGAGGGAACTGGGATCGACATGTAAAATGATAAATTAAATTAAAAAAAAATGCTTTGACTCCAAAATTTAAGTTCAAGGACAAGTTACTGGGGGAAACGGTTTCTATTTTTGTTTCCACAGAAAATGAAAAGATGTGGATTTCTCCCAGACTAATGTGGTTTGATCAAGCCAGACAGCCTGAAACAGAGTACCAGGTTATCCTATATTCAAAACAGCTGGACAAAGCAGCTTTACAAACTACAGCCAGGATTTCTGAATCTTCTTCGAATCCCCCATGACAGTGCCCCTTACCAGCAGGAAGTAGTTTGGAAAGAACTACGCCCAAGTTACCAAATATTATCTATAAATGTTTGTTTTCATCTAAATGGACTTGGTTATATAAAATAAATAAAAATAAAAATAAATTAAAAAAGAGAACTAAACCAATATAAAATTTTGAAAGATAAATGGATAGAGAATAATAGTAAATGGTTGATAATAAAATAAACTGAAGCTCAGTCACAAATTAAATCTAAAACAAAGTAAGTCAACATTTAGACCTAAGAGAGAATGAGAAAGAGAAGGAGAAAGGGAAAGAGATTGAGAAAGAGAAAGAGAAGGGGAGGAGAGGAGAACATGTGGGACCTGGAAGATTGAGTCAGGGAATGAATACACTAGTGTAAAAAAGAAGGGATACCGTAATAGAGGGAGCCATTGTAGGTTTGAAGAGAAAACTGATTCTAGAGAAATGTCCAGGGACATACAAGGATGACCCCAACTAAGTCAGAGTAACAGTGGAGAGGCTACATTAAATGCCTTTCTCTGATAATGAGATTGATAACTAACTTATCTGCCATCTTAGAGCCCTCAGCTGGTAGGTGATTGAACAGAAGCAGATAACCACAGCTTAACACTGAACTGAACTCTTGAAATGCAGGGAGGAGTGATAAGAAAAGGGGTCAAGACCAAGCTAAAGAAACCCACAGAGACTGCTGATCTGAAAAAGGGGAACTCATGAACCCCCAGACTGATAGCTGGGAAACCAGCATTGGACTGACTCTGACCTCATAAACATGGGTGTCAGTTGGAATACCTTGGCAGTCTAAGGGACCTCTGACAGTGGAACCAGTATGTGATGGGAGATGTCATTATGTATATATGTTTCTCATACTGGTTAATGAATAAAGCACTGTTGGCCGATAGGAAAGGAAGATAGGAGGGACTATGAGACAAGGAGGAAAGAGGAAGGAGAAAGGAGAGGTCAAGATGGAGGGTCTGGAGAAAGCAAAATGCCAGCTGGCTCCCTGGTAAGGAGACCACATGGAAATACATAGAAATGGGTTAATAATTAAGACAGAGCTAGCCGATAAAAAACAAGTAACTGGCCAACAGAATTATATCAAATACAGAGTCTCTGTGCGTTATTTGGGGCTGGTGCATCACCGGAACAAGACCGGCGGCCGAAGAAAAAAACTTACTCCTTACAAGTATGGTGCATGAAAGGACTTTGGGAGCACATTCTCTATGGAGGGATATTCCCTTAGTCTAGAGGCAAGACTGAGGCCTAGATCCAACTCCAAATGACTTGACAGAGTTTGATGATCCCTGTTGGAAGGCATCACCCTTCCTGTGGAGTTGGGGAGTGGAATTGTATGGGTGGGGGCAGGGGGGCCATGGGAGGGAGAGGAAATTGGGGTCAATATGTAAAATAACAATATATTGCATGTATACATATATTTATATATGTATATACATTGCATATATACATATATTTATATATGCAATGTTTCTCTGATTTATTTCTCAGCCTCTTTATCGACTATTATTTTAGAGATACTGATTTTTTTTGAGTTAATCTTGTATACTGCTAATTTGCTAAAGGTGTTTATCAGTTATAGGAGTTCCCTGGTAGTTTTTCAAGTCACCTATGTAAACTATCATATCTCCTGCAAATAAGGACAGTTTTATTTCCTCCTTTTGAATTTCTATCCCCGTGATATCCTTTTGTTGTACTATTGCTCTAGCTAGAACTTCTAATACACTATTGAAGAGACATGACGAGAGTGTGCAGACTTGTCTTGTTCCCTGATGTATAGAGGAATGACCTGAAGCTTGTCCCAATTCAGTTTTATATTGGCTGTTGCTTTATTGTATATTGTTTTTATTATGTTTAGGTATGTTCCTGTTATCCCTGATCTCTCAAGACCTTTACCATGAAAGTGTGTTGGATTTTGTCAAAGGCTTTTATGCATCTAGTCAGATGATCATGTGTGGTATTTTTTCCTTTCAGGCTGTTTATATGGTGGGTTATATTTATAAACTTTCTTTTGTTGAAACATCCCTGCATCCCAGGGATGAAGCCTACTTGGTCATCGTGCATGATTTTTCTGATGTGTTCTTGGATTCGAAATCCATTTGGCTCTGGGCTTTTTTTTTTTTTTTTTTTTTTTTTTTTTTTTTTTGGGTTGGGAGGTTTTTGATGACTACTTCTACTTCAGGGATATTCTCATATCATCTTTGGGGGCCTCTAATATTTTTATGAAGTTATTTTTTGAATCATTCTCTTCTGCTTCATCTGCTTTGGTGTATTCAGGTCTAGTTGGTGTACAGTCCCAAGATTCTGTTGTTGTCATACTGTTCTTTCTATTGTTGGGTGATTTCTTTCTTTTTTAATTTAATTTATTATTTTACATATCAATCCCAGTTTCATCTCCCTCACTCCATCCCTGCGTCCCTCCCTTCATCCCTCTTTCCCTCTCTGCCCCCTCACATGCACCCTGACCACTCTCCCCTCCCATCTCCCCACTCCCAATTCTACATGTAGGGCAATGCCATTCAGGTGGGGTCATGTAGATCTGTCAGGTCATTTGAAGTAGGGACTAGGACTTCTCTCCTGTCTCTAGGTTAAGGCAGTATCCCTCCATAAGGGATGTGTATGCAAGGTCCTTTTGTGCAGCAGGGATACATACTGGTTCCACTGTCTGAGGTCCCTTAGACTGCTCAGTCCTTCTGGCTGAGCATATTCAGAGAGGCCTGAGTCAGCATCAAGGAAATGCAAATCAAAACAACTTTGAGATACCATCTTACTCCTCCAAGAATTGCTAAAATTAGAAACACCAATGACAACTCATGCTGGAGAGGATGTGGAGAAAGGGGAAAACTTCTTCACTGCTGGTGTAAACTCGTACAGCCACTTTGGAGATCAGTGTGGTGGTTCTTCAAGAAAATGGGAATTAGTTTACCACAGGACCCGGCAATACCGCTCTTAGGCACATACCCAAATGTTCCACATCCATGCAACAAAGGCATCTGCTCAACTATGTTCATAGCATCATATTTGTAATATCAAGAACCTGGAAGTAACCTAGATACCCCTCAATTGAAGAATGGATAAAGAAAATGTGGCACATCTACACAATGGAATACTACTCTGCAGAAAAAAATAATGGAATCTTGAAATTTGCAGGCAAGTGTAGGGCACTTGAAGAAACCACCCTGAATGACGTAGCCCAGTCACAAAAAGAGGAACATGGTATGTCCAGGCTCATATATGGATTTTAGACCTAGAGTATAGGATCACCAGCCTATAATTCACACCAACAGAGGAACTAGGATACAAGGTGTATTCTAAGAGATTCCTATAAAGTCCTTCACAGAAGGGGGAAGGGACAAGTCCTCCAGAGCACAGGGGAAGTAGGGGGACAGTGAATGGAGAGAGCAGTAGGAGAAAGAGAGGGAAAGAGAGGAAAGCATGTGCGTCTAGGAAGATTGATTCAGGGCACGAATAGAAGATAAGAGAGAGAGAGAGAGAGAAAGAGAGAGAGAACATAAAAGAGGGAGCCATTATAGGTTTGAAGAGAAAACTGAAACTAAAGAAAGGTCTAGTGACCTACAGGTCTATATGACCTGCAGCCATATAACAATTTGAGCAACCGTTGAAAAACTACAATAAATACCCTTCCAGGATAGTGAGATCAACAACTAACTTATCCATGGAGCTCTCATCTAATACCTATTGGAAACAGAAGGAAACACCCATACCTAAACACTGAGTCAAATTAAAATCCAGATGCCGATGGAGAGGACAAGACCGTGTTGTGGAAACACATAGCAACAGCTGACCTAAACAAGGATGAGCTGAGGGCCCCCCAGACTGAAAGCTGTTGGGTGTTTTCTTGTATTGCCATCTTCACAACACTTCTTCCAGTGTATGCAGGTGAAGTCTCTCTCCCTCTACCCTGCTCTCCCGGTGGGTTTAGGCAGGTCAGGAGTTTGTTGTCTATATCTCTGGATGATCTGAGGTCTCTTGGAGGTCTTTCCAGGAGAGGAGAGATGATGAAGCCCAATGATCAGGTGAATGCGGCCTCTAGGTGGTCCCTCATGGATAGGCAGGTTCAGTGTGCTCAGAGCAGACCCAGCAAGTCCAGGGAGGTGTAGGGGGTGTTGGACCTACATTCTGGCCCAATGCTCACTTTGAGCAACAGGCCTACCAGGACTAAGGGTGAGCGGAAGGTAGGCTCTGGGTGGTGTATATCAAGATCCCTAAAGCATAAGAGTGCCCCTTAGACTGCCAAGGGTGACAGTTCTGTATCACCTCAACACCGGTCTTGAAAGGTTGGTACTGATTTGCCCTGACTATCATGTACTGATCCACAGTGTGAGTGTAGCTTGCATGCCACCTTGCAGGCTTGTTGTCTTTTCTTCTAGCCAAAGATGAAGTTAGAGTTTGGTTAAATATCACTGACAAAAGACAGAAATCTTGTAGTCTAGAATTTAAAGCCAGATATATGCATGGGAATCTTGGTATCCTTGTCCTTGGCACAGAACAAAGTTGCCAGAAGTGCTTAAGGGCACTTATGCTTGATGATTTTAGTGTTCCCTCTTCAGAGGATGAAATGCTCTAGTAACAAAAAAAGGCCCTTTAAGAACCTAACTCTCCTAAGCAAGAGATTAGAATCTGGGTAGAGACCTAATATTCCATGTGGACTGGGTCAACTTGCGTGAGGAGTCACCCCTAAAAGGTAGCATTTGCTAAAGCCATGCTAGAAGCCAAATCATTTTCCTTCTAATAAATACTGTTCTGTCCCTTGTAGTATCTTCCATTGGTTTATATGGCTGCCTATTTCTTGAAATAATCAGGACATGGAAATTTTCTTTCTTTCTTTGTTTCTTTCTTTCTTTATTTTTTTTTTCCTGTTTCTGAACTATACACTTTCCCTTACATTCTCACTCCTTCTCTAAGCTCTGCACCTGCCCTCTGGCAATCTGTCTGTTTTGTGCCTGAAATCCATGGGTAAAAAAAGGAATGTGTGCCTCCTCCATTCCCTACCATGTGCTTTTCTTTTAAACTGGAATGAAGTTTCCCTTGAGTCAAAAGATGAAGGATTAGGAGAAGAAGACCAGGGAGAAAAGAAGAAGGAGGAGGAGGAGGAGGAGGAGAATCCTGCTTTCTCATCCGTGTAGAATTTCACAATCAGAGGAAGCAAAACATGAAATTTTCAAGGGGCATCATCATAATTGTTGATCTGTCAGATACAGGATGCCTGATTCTGTAATTTATACTTTAATTGCTTTTTCATTTTCGTACAAAAAAATGTGTGCCCACTTAAATTTTTCATTTACTTCTAGGGCAATAATGTGATTTGTAACACTTATTATATATTGGTATGCACTATTCAAATGCATGTGTATATCATTAAATGTGCTTTAATAGTACTTAAAAGACCCAGGGACTGATGATGATATGGGTTAGTACACTGGCTATCAACCTTCTTGATGCTGTGACCCTTTAATAAATTTCCTGATGTTGTGCGGACAACAAGCCATAAAGTTATCATCATTGCCACCTCATAACTATAATTTTGCTACTGTTGTGCTTCATAATGTAAATATATGAGTGTTCTGATGGTCTTGGATGAGCCCTGTGAGAGCGTTGTTTTTCCTTCCAGGGGGCCATGACCCAAATGTTAAGATCCCAGGCTTGTTGGGTAAAGGCACTTTATGTTGAGCCTAACAACCAGAATGGATTCATCGGGACCTACAGGATTTAAGGGGACTATTAACTCCCCTTAACTCCAAGAAGCCACATACACACATTTGCAGTCTTTTGCCTGCATATATGTATGTGTACATTGTTCCCGCAGAAGTCAGAAGACGGCATCATATCCCCAGGGACTATCGCTGTTGTATGCCAATATGTGGGTCTAGGCATTGGACCTCTGCCAACTCTCCATTTCTACTCTAAACTTTTAAAAATCTAATAATATAGAAGGTCTGGACAGGTGATTCCGCACTTAAGAGCTCTTGTTGCTCTTGCAGAGGAGGTGGACTTGTTTACAGCACACATGCAGCAGCCATCAGTAATCCTATATTCAGGGGAATTAATGATTTCTTCTGTCTGAGGACATCAGGGACACACATGGAGCACAAACATACACACACACACTCACATATACACACACACCACTTGCACACACAACACACACACACACACACACACCACATCACAGACATACCAGATATGTACACACACCGTACATACACACACACACGCACACGCACAAATACATAAACACTCAGTAATAAATACTGATCTTACTTAGCTTCAGGCTATTTCTCATGAGGCAGTACGAGTGTCCTGAGCCCTTCCTCTGAGAATGCTAAAGGAAATGCAGGTGGAAGGTAGTGTAGGAGAGGACAAGGATGGTAACAGTGAAGCACAGCACAAAACCTGGGTAGAGGACAACATGATCCTCATACAAGCTGTGAATTTAGAGGAGGAGCTTGTTGTTAGGTTCTGTCAGGTGCTGTCATTTGTAGGACTGGGACAGCCAACATCAGAACTCCAGGGACAAACTGACCTAGGTAGATTGGGAGGGATGTTTGGTATAAATTGTGTTATGAGAAATATGGCAGTTGCATGCACACACCTGTGCAATTTACAATTCCAGAGTTAAGGGAAGCCTCTGTTTAATATGGACTCACTGTGTGCATGGTAGGGAGGCTGAGCTTTAAATGGGTGTGTCACACAAGTCCTGCTCTATCCTGTCAGTGGTTGAGCCTTCCTGTGTCAGGAAGGTTCAGATAAAATGGACCAGGATTCTATATATTCCTTAAGCAAAATTGTTCTTCCCATTTTAAGGCTAGGGGGCTGCTAGAAGCACATGTCTACATAAAGAAGCCTTGCAATTCTTCATGAGAGATAGTAATGCATGTGTCTCACCTGCCACAGGCTTGACAGCTACCCCACCACTGGGGTAGGATAGGCTTCCTGGAAAGGGGCCCAGAGTCACTGAGTTGCCACTGAGATGTTACCTGTTGATTCCTGTTTGCTGAGGATTTCCCTGTTCATGGAGGTCATGTGACCATTGATGTGCAAATGCATTGATTCTGGCTCATTTTGGAATGAGGTGATCATGTACAGGTCTGTGTTCATAATTATTCGTTTGGTGTTGCATAGGGCATGGATCCTAAATTCTAAGTAGATGAGATAAATATTCTGACTCAAGCAGAGTAACTTGTGTGCCCACTGTGAACATGGACACCATGCTCAATAGTGTGCTAGGAGTTAATGTGTTGCACCCACAGTTCAACCCTGACCAGTGTCTGAAAACTTTCCAAGCAAGAGTTGTGTGTGTGTTAGTGTGTGTGTGTGTGTGTGAGTGAGTGGTTGTGTGAAAATGTGTGTGTGACCTGTGTGACCTATATGTGCATTTCTGTGTGTAGTCATTCCTGGATCCATATGTCAACCTATGATTCCCTTCTGTTTGACCTTCCACCTTAGTGTTGATACAGTCTGTCAATGATTCGAGAGCTTACCAGTTCTCCTGGACTCCTTGCTGAGAATGTCAGGAGTGGGGATTCCCACTGTGTGCTGGTGCAGCTGACACTGTATGTGGGTGCTGAGACAAGGATGCAGGCCCTCATTGTTGTCTGACAAGGACTCTGCTGACTGAAGGATCTCCCAAACAGAGCTCCCTAATCACCCTTTCTCAATCCCAATGTTCACCAGGAATTTTCCTCTCTGTCATTCGTATGAGCTGTGCATTCCTTGGAATGTGGAATTCCATATGCACTTCCCCAGGGCAGTAGAAAAGTGGTGCATGTATATCTGTGTCAGTGTAAATTTGGATTGTTCTTTGACCAAAAGATGACACCAAAGATGAACAACACTAAGGAATTTCCTGCCTGTTCGTCAAAACTATAATCAAAATACTAGGGGTTTAACCATGAGGAGTCAATATGTTCCTAACATCCTCATTCCTACCAGGAACTGTCTCTTTTGAGGCTCATAGTGGGCTCTGAGCTTAGGGATTGCAGGTGACCATAAGGTCCATTGGGAAGTCTCATCCTATGATAATATTTCTCGGGCTTTTGAATTTCTCAGTGTGTTTGAGGCCTATTAGGGACACAGGCTACACTCTGTAATTTGAGAGCATTCATAGTGATCACAAGTCCAGAGGAGGTCCCTTCTTCTATGTCTTGTCACCAGATTGTGATGTGGGCTAACCCTTGTGTATGATGTGAATATGTATTCCTCTCGTTGGTTGAGGATAAAGCAGATTTGGCATATATCCTCACATGATAAGGCTAGGTGGGAAGTGCAAAAATAGATACAGGAAGAAAGAAGGGCAGAGTAATGAGAGACCCAAGCCAACTACCAGTGAAAGGAGATGAGAGCCCTGTGATCACTTCACCCTAAGCACAGCAGACCTTCCTAGCTCATTCTTTTTTTTATTAATTTATTTTATTTTATATAACAAATTCCAATTAAATGAAAACAAACATTTATACACAATATTTGGGAATTTGGGGGTTGGTCTTTCCAAACTACTTCCTCCTGGTAAAGGGCGCTGTCATGGGGTATTCGAAGAAGATTCAGAAATCCTGGCTTTAGTGTTTAAGGCTGCTTTGGCCAGCTGTTTTGAAAGTAGGATCAGCTTGTACTGTGTTTCAGGCGGTCTGGCGTGATCAAACCACATTAGTCTGGAAGGAATCCACATCTTTTCATTGTCTGTGGAAACAAAAATAGAAATCCTTTTCTTCAGTAACTTGTCCTTCAACGTAAATATTGGAGTCAAAGCATTTTTTTTAAATTAATTTATTATTTTACATGTCGATCCCAGGTCCCTCTCCCTGCCTCCCTCCCTTCTTCCCTCCTTTTACCCTCTCTGCCCTCTCACATGCATTCTAACCACCCTCCCCTCCCATCCCCCCCACCCCAATTCCATATGTAGGGGAATGCCATCCAGTTGGGGTCATGTAGATCTGACAAGTCATGTGAAGTAGGGACTAGGGCTTCTCTCCTGTCTCTAGATTAAGGCAGTTATCCCTCCATAGGGGATATGTTAGCAAAATCCTTTTGTGCACCAGGGATACATCCTGGCTCCTCTGTCTGAGGTCTCTTAGACTGCTCAGTCCTTCTGGCTGAGACCCATATTCAGGGGCCTGAGTCAGTGCCATGCTGGCTTCCCAGCTATCAGTCTAGTGGCTGTTAGCTCCTCCTTGTTCAGGTAAGCTGTCTGTATGTGTTTCTTCCGCATGGTCTTGTCCTCTCCATCTGCATCTGGGTTCTACTTCGACTCAGTGTTTATGTATGGGTGTTTGATCCTGTTTTCAACAGGCATTAGTTGAGGGCTCCATGGAGAAGTTAGTTGTTGATCTCACTCTCCAGGAAGGGCATTTATGATAGCCTTTCCAGGGAAGCTCAAATTGTTAGTTGGCAGCAGTCTTGTAGTTCTCTAGACCTTCTTTGTGTTCAATTTTATCTTCAAACCAATATTGGCTCCATCTTTTATATTTTCTCTCTCTCTCTCTGTCTCTGTCTCTCTCTCTCTCTCTTTCCTATCTTCTATTGCTAACCAGGCTCAATTTTCCTGGTCCCACATGTTATCCTTTCCTCCCCCTCATTTTTTCCTATCTCTCCCCATTCATTGCCCCCCCACTTCACCTGAGCTCTGAGGGCTTGTCCCTTCCCAGTTCTCTGAGGGACTTTCTATGAATCTCTTAGAATACACCTTGTATTCTAGTTCATCTGGTGATGTGAATTAAAAGCTAGAGATCCTTTGATCTAGGTCTAAAATCCATGTGAATGAGTACATACTGTGTTCCTCTTTTTGTGACTGGGTTACCTCATTCAGGATGGTTTCTTCAAGTGCTGTACACTTGCCTGCAAATTTCAAGATACCATTATTTTTTCTGCAGAGTAGTATTTCATTGTGTAGATGTGGCACATCTTCATTAACCATTCTTCAATTGAGGGGCATTTGGTTGCTTCCAGGTTCTTGCTATTACAAATAGTGCTGCTATGAACATAGTTGAACAGATGTCTTTGTTGCACGGATGTGAATTCTTTGGGTATATGCTTAAGACACGGATTGCCAGGTTCTGTGGTAAACTAATTCCCATTTTCCTGAGGAACCGCCATACTGGGAACGGAAAGTTTTGATTTGCATTTCCCTGACAGCTATGGACGTGGAGCATTTTCTTAAGTGTCTTTCAGCCTTTTTGATTTCCTCTATTGAGAATTCTTTCTTCTGTTCTGTACCCCATTTTCTAATAGTTTATTTGGTGTTTTGGTGACAAGTTTCTTGAGTTCTTTGTATATTTTGGAGATCAGCCCTTTATCGGATATAGGATTGGCGAAAATCTTTTCCCAGTCTCTGGGCTGCCGTTTGGTCTTGTCGACTGTGTCCTTTGCCTTACAGAAGCTTCTAAGTTTGAAGATGTCCCATTTATTAATTGTTTCTCTCAGTGTCTGTGCCCCTGGAGTTATGTTCAGAAAGCAGTCTCCTATACCAATTTGTTCAAGGGTACCTCCTACTTTCTCTTCTAAGAGGTTCAATGTGGCTGGATTGATGTTGAGGTCTTTGATCCATTTGGACTTGAGTTTTGTGCATGGCGACAGACATGGGTCTATCTGCAGTCTTGTACACACCCTCATCCATTTGTGCCAGCACCATTTGTTGAAGATGTTGTCCTCGTCCCATTGTATAATTTTAGCTGTTTTGTTGAAAATCAGGTGTTCATAGGTGCGTGGATTAATATCGGGATTTTCAATTCGATTCCATTGGTCTACCTGTCTATTTTTATGCCAATACCAGGCTGTTTTAGCTTTTCTCAGGTCAGTGATTCTCTTTCCTCTGGTTAAAGTACAGTGCCCGTGATTCTCTCTTCAATCTCCTGTATTTTATGGTTCCTGATTGTTTACAGTTTTCTATTTCCAGCACTCCCTCAGTTTGTGTTTCTTTATTGTGCCTATTTCAGTCTTCAGGTCTTGAACTATTTGAATTGTTTCCTTCATCTGTTTGATTGTTTTTCTTGGCTTTCCTTACATTCTTTAAGAGAGTTTTTCATTCCTTACATTATATGATTTTTTCTTTTCCTATATGCCTTCAAATTTGTTGGTTTCTTCCATTTCTTTAAAGGATTTTCTCATATCATCTTTGAGGACCTCTATCATTTATATGAAGTTTTTTTTAAAAATCGTTCTCTGCTGTTTAATCTGCATCAGTGCGTTCTTTTCTAGTTGTGGTAGAGTCCCTAGATTCTGGTGCTGTCATACTGGTCTTTCTACTGATGTGTGTTTCTTACATTGCCAATTTTCCAACCTTTCTTTCAGTGGGTGCAGATAGAGTCGCTATCCCTCTACCATGCTCTCACAGTGGGTTTGTTGGTCAGAGGTTCGATATCAGTATCTGGATGGCTCTAGCTCCTTGCTGAGAATTGCAGGAGTGGGGATTCCCACTGTGTGCTGGTGCAGCTGACACTGTATGTGGGTGCTGAGACAAGGATGCAGGCCCTCATTGTTGTCTGACAAGGACTCTGCTGACTGAAGCATCTCCCAAACAGAGCTCGCTAATCACCCTTTCCCCTTCCCAATGTTCACCAGGAATGTTCTGTTGCTCTCTTTCTTCTCATGAGCTGGTTGTTCCTCAGAATGTAAACGTTCATATATAATTCCCCACAGCAGAGGTTAAGGGGTGCCTGTCTGTCTGTGTCAATGCGACTTTGGCCTGTTCTATGTCCAAAAGATGACAACCAAAAATGAACAACACTAAGGATTTTCCTGCCTGTTGGTAATAACTGTCATCAAAATGCTACAGGTTTAACCATGTGGAGTCATCATGGTTACTGGCCTCCCTCATTCTTGCCAGGAAATGTCTCTGAGGGTCAGAGGGTTTTCTGAGCTTTGGGAATTGCTGGTGAACATGGGGTCCATTGGGAAGACTCATCCTATGATATTATTTCCCTGGTTTCTGACTTTCTCACTGTGTCTGTGAGCTATTAGTAACCCCAGCTACACTCCGTAAGTTGAGAGCATTCACAGTGATCCCAATTCCAGAGGAAATTGCTTCTTCTGTGTATTGCCACCAGATTGTGCTGTAGGCAAACCCTTTGTTATGCTGTGAATAGGTATCTCTCTCATTGGTTGAGGATAAAGCTGATTTGGCCTGAATCAGGAAACCCAAACAGAGATACAGCGATAAAGAAGGACAGAGTAGTGATATAACCAAGCCAGCCACCCGAGAAACAGTATGAGAGCCCTGTGATCACGGGACGGTAAGCACAACAGGCCTTACTATCTCATTCCTCTACTACTTATGTCAATGCCTTCCAGAAACATTGGATATCCCTGTGTCCATGCTGCAGACTTGATATGTCTGTAGGATTCACACTCAGCTGCCTAAAAGACATACATGTCCTGACCAAAGAGCTGCTCTCAGTATCAATGCCACAGCTTCATGGTGGGAATACTACAGGGAGTCCATGCTACTTTGAAGAGAAAAGAAGATTAGAGAATCCTGACTGAGAGGTAGAGCTGCGATATTTCAATTCTCTTGGGAGTAGATATCCTAGGTTTCTTGCAAGTGCAAGACTTCGGGCGGGATGAAAATCAAGCAAACATTTAATAAAATAAAGGAATTACATGTCAGGCCTGGGAAGTCTTGTTCCAACTATGGAGAGTGTCACGCTGCTACAGGTCCATAGTTAGTCCTGATGTGTCAACATCAAGCCGTAGAGACCCATAGGGTCCACAGTACTGAGTCTGTGGGAAAGGCTCCCACATAAAATTAAACGCTGCCATTCTGTGGCGGTCACACAGGCAGCTGGCAAGGGTTCACCTGTTTTTCTCTTGTCTGATTCCAGCCACACACAGGCTTTTCAGCAGACTCACCTGGGAAAACAAAAAGTAAATCAAATCAACAGATACGCAGGAGCTTGCCACTTGGATGCTGGTGGACACAGACACAATTATTGCTGGTTAAGATACAGATTCCACACATGAGAACAATCATTTTGAAAGATGAAACCTTCATCCATGTTTTCTCCCATTCACTTTTCTTCAAGGCTTCCACATTGTTTGTAATTGTATTTTGAGCTAATACCCTCATGTTTGCAGATCAATGACTGGGTGGGGTGAGTTATTCCTGCTACGAGGAAGTTGGCAGCTAGATTGTCATCTCATGACATCTCTCAGGAGCCTAATGGAGTCAACAAAGCAAAGGGGTCTTGGACCCTGTGTTGTGGTCAATCCCCCTGTTGCATGTCTGTAAATGAAGCATGAAAAGCTTGGGGTTGAATATGTTCCCTGCATTATGGAGATTTTAGAATGTATGAGAGCCTGCAAACTAAGGAAGACAAAGGATATCATCAATTTCCTGCAATGTTGAGCAGTCTGGGGAATCAGGAAGTTTGGCAAACCATAAATATTTTTGCTTGATATATGTTAAGATGACCAGTGAGGATTTGTTAACAGAAAGGGTCAGAGAAGTGACCACATGCATTCCCTAAAAAAGATCCCCCAGGGAAGGTGAGTTTTGATATCTTTGGGGCTTTAAAAGGACTTGGCCTGGGTCATTGGATGGGTGCCACAATGGATTCTATAACTTTGTCTGTCAGGGACATATTCATCTCACATTGTGTGGGGCTAGACAGCTTTTGCTTTGAGGACAGGTGGCCAGACATGTCACCCATGTTCTCTGCTTCTGTGACCTAAATTCTCTGGCCACACACCCATTCAACTTCACCATGACAGGAACTACATCATATTGTAACAGTCACACACAGTTTTCCATTTTTACTACTTCTTAAGGCCTCATGAGCAAAGCTGTGAAAATCATTCAGTGCTTGTATAGAAGCCTTTCACAAGCCAAGAGGCTGAGTGACAGCACACCCCCTAAACTCCACGGTGGCCTTAGTTGATCCAAACTTACACTCCCATCGACTACTCTGTCTATGATAGTCCAGGGCAGGAAGACACTAGCGCTGAGTGTCTCACCAGTATGAACAAGCTGCTACAGAGGCTGTGGCACGCATTGCTCCTCCATTGTCACAAATGGCAGACACTGATGGTTTTGTGTGTTCTGTCTCCCAATGAAAATGTGGGGTGTACCTGCTATTTGATCTTCTTCCAAACATAGTCTCATGATCTAGCCCATTCTGACCTTGTGAGGTGGTTAGGATCATCCAATTGGTTAGAGAGAGCCAAACAGGGCTCTTCTCGTTGATGTGCTCCATGAAAGAAGCTACTTTGGGGAAAAAAGTGGAGTGCATGAGTTGATTAAATCTTCCAGAGATGATCATGGAGGAACAGGTCTGTATCTCTGGAACACCTGCATGGTAAGAAAGACTTTGGTGTTATCTACTCTCTGAAAATGAAAGAATAACAGAGGGGTGGGGACATCAACTCTCAGTTCCCACCCAGTGCAATGCTACCCTAAGAGTTTCTTCTTTTCAAAGCTCCAGGTTAATATTGGGTGTTAGTTTGCATCAGAATGGCCCCCATCGATGAATATGATTGGATACTTATTCTCAGTAGGTGAGATTGTTTCCAAAGAAAGAGGAGGACAGTAGAGGGTCCCAGAGAATTAAGGATTCAAAAGACAAACCCATCCGCTTGATGTCTGTGTGTCGTGCTTGAGACTAGGAGGTATGCTATCCGCTCCAGCTCCAATAACATAGCGCCTGTTCTTAGATTACATCACAATGGTCATGTACTGTCACCCTCTGCAAAGGAGGACCTCCTAAGGACCATGCTTTCTCTCCTAAGTTGCCTTGGTCAGAGTGCTTTGTCATGGAAATAGATTATAAACAGAGAAGGAGTGGTGCATTCAGTAAATGAATGCCAGAAAAGGAAGTATTTCATGTGTGTGTGTATGCACTAAGTTTCTATCTCACACATCCTAGGGCATCTGGGAAATGTTTCAAGCCCTCCTTACTGAGACAGCTGGTCCACTGCACCATCAATGCTAGTAGAGCATTGATGCTCTGCCCCAGAGAGTTGTGGATGCAAGGTGCCCAGAGCTGTGGCCACAGAAGTGGATTGCAATTTGCTAAACTAACACAAAGTTCGTAGTCCTGAAGATGATTGCCAGCATTCTCAGCAGAGGAAGGAAAGCCAAACTTCACTGGTGAATAATGTCAAGACCAGGCATCAGAACCTCACCTTCCACTCAAAGAAACACTACATGCTCAAAGTGCTTCATCTGATTCTCAACTTGGGGGGGTCTTAACCTCTTTGTGGGTCAAATGACCATTTCACAGGGTCATATCACACCAGCAGAAAACAGAGATATTTACATTATTGTTCAAAACAGTTGCAAAATTACTCATGAAGTACCAACAAAACTAATTGTATGGTTGGGGGTCCCCACATCATCAGAAACTGAATTAAAGTGTAACAGCATGGGGAAGGTTGAGACCCACTGATCTAAATTATGCCCTCAGAACAGACTCTAGATTCCCTGTCATCTGGGCAGTCCCCACTGAATCAGAGATCTGACCATAGCCTGCATGGTGACCATGAGGACTCTGCAGACACTTCACTCAGCAAGATGCACACTGTGTCACTCACTGACAACTAGTACCTCTGTGGCAATATAGGTTTTCTCCTAATCGAGACCCTGAATGTGGGCATTGGACACCAAGTTTTACAAGGATGATGGTCTTGTCTAGAGTGATGTTCTACAGGCCTTTCAAGCCCTACTTATCATTTATAGTTCACATAAAAAAAAAAAAAAACAAAATCAAAAAACCTGTAATTTTTGTCACTTGACAGGACAGAATCACTCACTGTGATAAAAATATTACACCAGTTTCTGGAACTCTGGGACAGCGGCAGATTGCTATGGGTGCCTGGTGGAAGGAGTCTGTAAAAAAAGAATATCGGTGTTAGTTACCTGACCAGCCCAAGTTGGTTAGAGCAGAAAGAGGTCCTGAGAAGGGATTGCCTTGACCTTCCTGTGATGGCATTGTTTTCTGCTCCTGGGAATCCACTCCCTACACCCCCAACTCTCTTCCACATGGTGTTTGTTCCAGCCCCTGATTGTCCAAGGTCCCAGCCTCTCTCCTACATGCTCATCCCTTTCATATAACTGCCTGACTGGAACTGGAACTTCCTATGGGCAGATTCTCCTCCCTTTTAACCACCTTTATGCCCTTTCCTCCTCTCTCTTTCTTTTCTTTTGACAGGGCACACATGCCCCTCTCTACCTCTCTGCCCCTCTCCCTGGGCCTCCTTACCTCATGGGCTTACACAGTATATGGACTTGATTATATCTGGTCATTGAGAAACATAATGAATAGGGCAGGTGTCTGAAGACCTCAAGTCGTGCAGAATACAAAGTTGTATAAGGTGGCTGCAGAAGCTGGAGGGCTGGCTCTTTCAAACAGGCTGGCAGTGTGGCTGATATCTGTCCAGCCATAGTGCTGCGTCAACTATGAGTTTAAACTGTAGGAGCTAACAGTTCCCACTTCAGAGAGAAGAGGGGTAGAGAGCTTGTGCCCTGGTTGCTGGAGGTGTGTGATAGTAAACTTCATAGTTGGGGTACACAGTCTGTCGGGTTCTGGCCTGGCTCGCCTATGTGGCTTGGTAGGCCACACCAGGCCGAACTGAGTCCCATGGTTTATGAACCATGGACCCAGGCCTGTTCTTCAGACCTTGAAAGAGACACAAGCAAAGGACCCTGTTAGTGACTGTGACATCAGCAGGATTTAACACAAAGCTACACTACTGCCGCATATCTCTCCACAAGATTACACACCCCCTAACCTGTTCCGAGTCCCCAATCCCATCTTTCTTCTTTCCTTAGCATCCTTTGCTTGTCCCTGCGTCAGTCTCTACTTCCTATGATCCACATGCAGGAATACAGTGGGAAAGCTCCTTCTGTGCCTACAGACATCTAAAGGTTCATGTCCTATGCATGATCACACACTATCAATAGCCAAGGGCCTTGTAATTCAAAGATGAAGTCCAAAAGGGGAAGCCACTCACCATGCCTACTCTGTTTCCTGGAACACTGTTTCCAATGCCTTGCTGTCCCTTACCTGGTAACTGTGTCTTCTGTCTTTGGGGTGAGGAGGCAACTGCATAAATTTGATGAAGTAGTACTCTCAGATGAAGTAGTACTGTCTGTGTCCTCTGAATTTTTCCTGATGTTATAGGAGGGCACAAGAGAAAGTGGTGAGTGAGAATTCAAAAGCCAGCTGGTAATGAGCAGCTCGTATAATTCTGGAGAGCTGGACCGAGAGGAGATTTTGCTTTTTCTCACTTCATTCAACTCTTGCCCTTGGTTGTCTTCCGATGACAGGAATGTGGGCAAAGCTGTTTTATTCTGTGCCCTCCTTACGGTCAATGCAGAGGGATGACCTGCAGAAGGGCTCTTGGGACACTGCCAGATAGCATCCTGGACGTTACTATCGCCTTTTCTCCTGTTGAACATACTGATTTTTCCTAGGGCATCATTAACCCTATTTGTTCCTTTGAGTTCCAGGGTTTCTTCAGCCATGGGGTCTAAGCAACACATACTATCTTCAATGGAGGAGATGGATGGCCTGGAACTAGTTTCTCTGGATAGTGCTAGGAAATCTTCATCATAGAGATTCATGTATGGAAATACTTCCTCCATGTCCCCCACTGGGACAGGTGAGGGATGGGACCACCACAAGGTGCTACAAGTAAAAACACAAAAGCAGATAGGATTATGTCTCTCAATTTCACTTCATAAAAATCGTACCTACCTCAATATCCTAATGATAATCTTTGGGTCAGAGGTTAAAAAAAAATAGGTGACAGTCTGAACCCTAAAGCAATTATGAGGATGCATTAGAAAGAGCAGAGGTGAAATAAGTGGTCACTTAGAGTTTGAAAGGAAGGCCAATGAAACAAAAATCAAATCAAAGATTTGGTGACATGTCAAGATGAAGTCTGTCAAAACTCTTGCCCAGAGAGAAGATACAAATTATGGAAATGTGAGACAAGACATACAGTGTGGAAGAAAGACAAGTATGATCTAGGGCACCTTGGTTGTGGTGTGTATGATGTGAATTGTCTCTAGAGAGGTGATAGTCATGACAGAAGGTAATTTCTTGAATTATAAAATAGACGAACATTGATGGCATATTATTAAACCCAGGGATCATTTGCTGCCTTCCTGCTTCTATACCGTAGGTGTGATGATCAATTCTGGATGTTTCAAAACATGCAAAGGAATCCATTTAGGGATAAGAAGGAACGAGTAATATAATATCTGCCCATAGAACATCGCAGGCCTACAGATTACATGATGTATCTTAGTTCCAGTTCTTACAGTAAAGATCAGTTCTCCTCAAGAAGCAACACCAGACACAAGGAAAGCTTCCTCCAAATTTAGTCTTAGAACATGCATTCCCAATGCTGAACCCTTAACTGCATACACACACACACACACACACACACACACACACACACACACACACTGACACAGGCTAGGGTATTCTCTAATGTCTTTGATGAATTTCCACATGTGTATGTGTTATGAGATCCATGGTACTTGATGGGAAGTTCATGTTCATAGTTAGTTCAACAGGGAATCCTAGAATAATTCCATTGGAATCCTTTGGACAACAAGCATGGAAGAAGGTCCAGAGGGTGGGACAGGCTCAGAAAAAAAATCAAATGGATTCCTGTCACTTTCTGAAGTAGAAATAAACAGAGCTTGTGACTGCAATCCCAGGTCCAGATACATGGTGAACCTGACTAGAGCCATGGAGCAGCAGTTGGATCCTTAACTGAAACAGGGGTCTTTTGGACACACAAGGGGCAGCTGCACTGTCACAGAGCAGAGGAAAAGATCCCAGGTCAGTATGCATCTCCAGAAATGTTACAGGGGAATACCTTATGTCAAACAGTTAATGTTTAAAAGAAGAAAAAAATAAACCAAAGTAAAAAAGGCAAAAAATTTTATACAGAACTATTAAGAGAAATGTATACATAATCAGAAATCCATGCCTCATCCAAAAGCACTGGGTTCATGCATATAAACAAAAACAGCTTGAACCTAAAGAAATGTCTAGAGACCTACAAGACTGCCGCCAGCTAACAATTTGAGCAACCTTGGAAAGGCTACCATAAATGCCCTTCCCGGATAGTGAGATCAACAACTAATGTATCCATGGATCCCTCATCTAATAGCTGCTGGAAACAGAAGCAAAACCCATATCTAAACACTGAGTCAAACTAGAATCCAGATGCAGAGGGAGAGGATAAGACCAGGTTTCAGAAACACATAGAGACAGCAGACCTGAACAAGGAGGAACTAACGGGCCCCCAGACAGATAGTTGGGAATCCAGCATGGGACTGACTCAGGCCCCCCTGAATATGGGTCTCAGCCAGAAGGACTGAGCAGTCTAAGGGACCTCAGACAGTGCACAAAAGAACCTTACAGACACATCCCCCATGGAGGGATACTGCCTTAACCTAGAGACAGGAGAGAAGGCCTAGTCTCTACTTCAAATGACCTGACAGATCTACTTGATCCCACCTGGATGGCATTGCTGTCCATTACCTGGGAACTGTGTCTTCTGTCTTTGGGGTGAGGAGGCAACTGCATAAATTTGATGAAGTAGTACTCTCAGATGAAGTAGTACTCTCTGTGTCCCCTGAATTTTTCTTGATGTTATAAGAGGGCACAGGAGAAAGTGGTGAGTTAGAATTCAAAAGCCAGCTGGTACTGAGCAGCTCGTATAATTCTGGAGAGCTGGACCGAGAGGAGATTTTGCTTTTTCTCACTTCATTCAACTCTTGCCCTTGGTTGTCTTCCGATGACAGGAATGTGGGCAAAGCTGTTTTATTCTGTGCCCTCCTTACGGTCAATGCAGAGGGATGACCTGCAGAAGGGCTCTTGGGACACTGCCAGATAGCATCCTGGACGTTACTATCGCCTTTTCTCCTGTTGAACATACTGATTTTTCCTAGGGCATCATTAACCCTATTTGTTCCTTTGAGTTCCAGGGTTTCTTCAGCCATGGGGTCTAAGCAACACATACTATCTTCAATGGAGGAGATGGATGGCCTGGAACTAGTTTCTCTGGATAGTGCTAGGAAATATTCATCATAGAGATTCATGTATGGAAATACTTCCTCTATGTCCCCCACTGGGACAGGTGAGGGATGGGACCACGACAAGTTGCTACAAGTAAAAAGACAAAAGCAGATAGGTTAATGTCTCTCAATTTCACTTCATAAAAATCGTACCTACCTCAATGTCCTAATGATAATCTTTGGGTCAGAGGTTAAAAAAAAATAGGTGACAGTCTGAACCCTAATCCAATTATGAGGATGCATTAGAAAGAGCAGAGGTGAAATAAGTGGTCACTTAGAGTTTGAAAGGAAGGCCAATGAAACAAAAATCAAATCAAAGATTTGGTGACATGTCAAGATGAAGTCTGTCAAAACTCTTGCCCAGAGAGAAGATACAAATTATGGAAATGTGAGACAAGACATACAGTGTGGAAGAAAGACAAGTATGATCTAGGGCACCTTGGTTGTGGCGTGTATGATGTGAATTGTCTCTAGAGAGGTGATAGTCATGACAGAAGATAATTTCTTGAATCATAAAATAGACGAACATTGATGGCATATTATTAAACCCAGGGACCATTTGCTGCCTTCCTGCTTCTATACCGTAGGTGTGCTGATCAATTCTGGAAGTTTCAAAACATGCAAAGGAATCCATTTAGGGATAAGAAGGAACAAGTAATATAATATCTGCCCATAGAACATCGCAGGCCTACAGATTACATGATGTATCTTAGTTCCAGTTCTTACAGTAAAGATCAGTTGTCCTCAAGAAGCAACACCAGACACAAGGAAAGCTTCCTCCAAATTTAGTCTTAGAACATGCATTCCCAATGCTGAACCCTTAACTGCATACACACACACACACACACACACACACACACACACACACACACACACATGACACAGGCTAGGGTATTCTCTAATGTCTTTGATGAATTTCCACATGTGTATGTGTTATGAGATCCATGGTACTTGATGGGAAGTTCATGTTCATAGTTAGTTCAACAGGGAATCCTAGAATAATTCCATGGGAATCCTTTGGACAACAAGCATGGAAGAAGGTCCAGAGGGTGGGACAGGCTCAGAAAAAAAAATCAAATGGATTCCTGTCACTTTCTGAAGTAGAAATAAACAGAGCTTGTGACTGCAATCCCAGGTCCAGATACATGGTGAACCTGACTAGAGCCATGGAGCAGCAGTTGGATCCTTAACTGAAACAGGGGTCTTTTGGACACACAAGGGGCAGCTGCACTGTCACAGAGCAGAGGAAAAGATCCCAGGTCAGTATGCATCTCCAGAAATGTTACAGGGGAATACCTTATGTCAAACAGTTAATGTTTAAAAGAAGAAAAAAATAAACCAAAGTAAAAAAGGCAAAAAATTTTATACAGAACTATTAAGAGAAATGTATACATAATCAGAAATCCATGCCTCATCCAAAAGCACTGGGTTCATGCATATAAACAAAAACAGCTTGAACCTAAAGAAATGTCTAGAGACCTACAAGACTGCCGCCAGCTAACAATTTGAGCAACCTTGGAAAGGCTACCATAAATGCCCTTCCCGGATAGTGAGATCAACAACTAATGTATCCATGGATCCCTCATCTAATAGCTGCTGGAAACAGAAGCAAAACCCATATCTAAACACTGAGTCAAACTAGAATCCAGATGCAGAGGGAGAGGATAAGACCAGGTTTCAGAAACACATAGAGACAGCAGACCTGAACAAGGAGGAACTAACGGGCCCCCAGACAGATAGTTGGGAATCCAGCATGGGACTGACTCAGGCCCCCCTGAATATGGGTCTCAGCCAGAAGGACTGAGCAGTCTAAGGGACCTCAGACAGTGCACAAAAGAACCTTACAGACACATCCCCCATGGAGGGATACTGCCTTAACCTAGAGACAGGAGAGAAGGCCTAGTCTCTACTTCAAATGACCTGACAGATCTACTTGATCCCACCTGGATGGCATTGCTGTCCATTACCTGGGAACTGTGTCTTCTGTCTTTGGGGTGAGGAGGCAACTGCATAAATTTGATGAAGTAGTACTCTCAGATGAAGTAGTACTCTCTGTGTCCCCTGAATTTTTCTTGATGTTATAAGAGGGCACAGGAGAAAGTGGTGAGTTAGAATTCAAAAGCCAGCTGGTACTGAGCAGCTCGTATAATTCTGGAGAGCTGGACCGAGAGGAGATTTTGCTTTTTCTCACTTCATTCAACTCTTGCCCTTGGTTGTCTTCCGATGACAGGAATGTGGGCAAAGCTGTTTTATTCTGTGCCCTCCTTACGGTCAATGCAGAGGGATGACCTGCAGAAGGGCTCTTGGGACACTGCCAGATAGCATCCTGGACGTTACTATCGCCTTTTCTCCTGTTGAACATACTGATTTTTCCTAGGGCATCATTAACCCTATTTGTTCCTTTGAGTTCCAGGGTTTCTTCAGCCATGGGGTCTAAGCAACACATACTATCTTCAATGGAGGAGATGGATGGCCTGGAACTAGTTTCTCTGGATAGTGCTAGGAAATATTCATCATAGAGATTCATGTATGGAAATACTTCCTCTATGTCCCCCACTGGGACAGGTGAGGGATGGGACCACGACAAGTTGCTACAAGTAAAAAGACAAAAGCAGATAGGTTAATGTCTCTCAATTTCACTTCATAAAAATCGTACCTACCTCAATGTCCTAATGATAATCTTTGGGTCAGAGGTTAAAAAAAAATAGGTGACAGTCTGAACCCTAATCCAATTATGAGGATGCATTAGAAAGAGCAGAGGTGAAATAAGTGGTCACTTAGAGTTTGAAAGGAAGGCTAATGAAACAAAAATCAAATCAAAGATTTGGTGACATGTCAAGATGAAGTCTGTCAAAACTCTTGCCCAGAGAGAAGATACAAATTATGGAAATGTGAGACAAGACATACAGTGTGGAAGAAAGACAAGTATGATCTAGGGCACCTTGGTTGTGGCGTGTATGATGTGAATTGTCTCTAGAGAGGTGATAGTCATGACAGAAGATAATTTCTTGAATCATAAAATAGACGAACATTGATGGCATATTATTAAACCCAGGGACCATTTGCTGCCTTCCTGCTTCTATACCGTAGGTGTGCTGATCAATTCTGGAAGTTTCAAAACATGCAAAGGAATCCATTTAGGGATAAGAAGGAACAAGTAATATAATATCTGCCCATAGAACATCGCAGGCCTACAGATTACATGATGTATCTTAGTTCCAGTTCTTACAGTAAAGATCAGTTCTCCTCAAGAAGCAACACCAGACACAAGGAAAGCTTCCTCCAAATTTAGTCTTAGAACATGCATTCCCAATGCTGAACCCTTAACTGCATACACACACACACACACACACACACACACACACACACACACACACACACTGACACAGGCTAGGGTATTCTCTAATGTCTTTGATGAATTTCCACATGTGTATGTGTTATGAGATCCATGGTACTTGATGGGAAGTTCATGTTCATAGTTAGTTCAACAGGGAATCCTAGAATAATTCCATGGGAATCCTTTGGACAACAAGCATGGAAGAAGGTCCAGAGGGTGGGACAGGCTCAGAAAAAAAAATCAAATGGATTCCTGTCACTTTCTGAAGTAGAAATAAACAGAGCTTGTGACTGCAATCCCAGGTCCAGATACATGGTGAACCTGACTAGAGCCATGGAGCAGCAGTTGGATCCTTAACTGAAACAGGGGTCTTTTGGACACACAAGGGGCAGCTGCACTGTCACAGAGCAGAGGAAAAGATCCCAGGTCAGTATGCATCTCCAGAAATGTTACAGGGGAATACCTTATGTCAAACAGTTAATGTTTAAAAGAAGAAAAAAAAATAAACCAAAGTAAAAAAAAGGCAAAAAATTTTATACAGAACTATTAAGAGAAATGTATACATAATCAGAAATCCATGCCTCATCCAAAAGCACTGGGTTCATGCATATAAACAAAAACAGCTTGAACCTAAAGAAATGTCTAGAGACCTACAAGACTGCCGCCAGCTAACAATTTGAGCAACCTTGGAAAGGCTACCATAAATGCCCTTCCCGGATAGTGAGATCAACAACTAATGTATCCATGGATCCCTCATCTAATAGCTGCTGGAAACAGAAGCAAAACCCATATCTAAACACTGAGTCAAACTAGAATCCAGATGCAGAGGGAGAGGATAAGACCAGGTTTCAGAAACACATAGAGACAGCAGACCTGAACAAGGAGGAACTAACGGGCCCCCAGACAGATAGTTGGGAATCCAGCATGGGACTGACTCAGGCCCCCCTGAATATGGGTCTCAGCCAGAAGGACTGAGCAGTCTAAGGGACCTCAGACAGTGCACAAAAGAACCTTACAGACACATCCCCCATGGAGGGATACTGCCTTAACCTAGAGACAGGAGAGAAGGCCTAGTCTCTACTTCAAATGACCTGACAGATCTACTTGATCCCACCTGGATGGCATTGCTGTCCATTACCTGGGAACTGTGTCTTCTGTCTTTGGGGTGAGGAGGCAACTGCATAAATTTGATGAAGTAGTACTCTCAGATGAAGTAGTACTCTCTGTGTCCCCTGAATTTTTCTTGATGTTATAAGAGGGCACAGGAGAAAGTGGTGAGTTAGAATTCAAAAGCCAGCTGGTACTGAGCAGCTCGTATAATTCTGGAGAGCTGGACCGAGAGGAGATTTTGCTTTTTCTCACTTCATTCAACTCTTGCCCTTGGTTGTCTTCCGATGACAGGAATGTGGGCAAAGCTGTTTTATTCTGTGCCCTCCTTACGGTCAATGCAGAGGGATGACCTGCAGAAGGGCTCTTGGGACACTGCCAGATAGCATCCTGGACGTTACTATCGCCTTTTCTCCTGTTGAACATACTGATTTTTCCTAGGGCATCATTAACCCTATTTGTTCCTTTGAGTTCCAGGGTTTCTTCAGCCATGGGGTCTAAGCAACACATACTATCTTCAATGGAGGAGATGGATGGCCTGGAACTAGTTTCTCTGGATAGTGCTAGGAAATATTCATCATAGAGATTCATGTATGGAAATACTTCCTCTATGTCCCCCACTGGGACAGGTGAGGGATGGGACCACGACAAGTTGCTACAAGTAAAAAGACAAAAGCAGATAGGTTAATGTCTCTCAATTTCACTTCATAAAAATCGTACCTACCTCAATGTCCTAATGATAATCTTTGGGTCAGAGGTTAAAAAAAAATAGGTGACAGTCTGAACCCTAATCCAATTATGAGGATGCATTAGAAAGAGCAGAGGTGAAATAAGTGGTCACTTAGAGTTTGAAAGGAAGGCTAATGAAACAAAAATCAAATCAAAGATTTGGTGACATGTCAAGATGAAGTCTGTCAAAACTCTTGCCCAGAGAGAAGATACAAATTATGGAAATGTGAGACAAGACATACAGTGTGGAAGAAAGACAAGTATGATCTAGGGCACCTTGGTTGTGGCGTGTATGATGTGAATTGTCTCTAGAGAGGTGATAGTCATGACAGAAGATAATTTCTTGAATCATAAAATAGACGAACATTGATGGCATATTATTAAACCCAGGGACCATTTGCTGCCTTCCTGCTTCTATACCGTAGGTGTGCTGATCAATTCTGGAAGTTTCAAAACATGCAAAGGAATCCATTTAGGGATAAGAAGGAACAAGTAATATAATATCTGCCCATAGAACATCGCAGGCCTACAGATTACATGATGTATCTTAGTTCCAGTTCTTACAGTAAAGATCAGTTCTCCTCAAGAAGCAACACCAGACACAAGGAAAGCTTCCTCCAAATTTAGTCTTAGAACATGCATTCCCAATGCTGAACCCTTAACTGCATACACACACACACACACACACACACACACACACACACACACACACACACACACTGACACAGGCTAGGGTATTCTCTAATGTCTTTGATGAATTTCCACATGTGTATGTGTTATGAGATCCATGGTACTTGATGGGAAGTTCATGTTCATAGTTAGTTCAACAGGGAATCCTAGAATAATTCCATGGGAATCCTTTGGACAACAAGCATGGAAGAAGGTCCAGAGGGTGGGACAGGCTCAGAAAAAAAAATCAAATGGATTCCTGTCACTTTCTGAAGTAGAAATAAACAGAGCTTGTGACTGCAATCCCAGGTCCAGATACATGGTGAACCTGACTAGAGCCATGGAGCAGCAGTTGGATCCTTAACTGAAACAGGGGTCTTTTGGACACACAAGGGGCAGCTGCACTGTCACAGAGCAGAGGAAAAGATCCCAGGTCAGTATGCATCTCCAGAAATGTTACAGGGGAATACCTTATGTCAAACAGTTAATGTTTAAAAGAAGAAAAAAATAAACCAAAGTAAAAAAGGCAAAAAATTTTATACAGAACTATTAAGAGAAATTTATACATAATCAGAAATCCATGCCTCATCCAAAAGCACTGGGTTCATGCATATAAACAAAAACAGCTTGAACCTAAAGAAATGTCTAGAGACCTACAAGACTGCCGCCAGCTAACAATTTGAGCAACCTTGGAAAGGCTACCATAAATGCCCTTCCCGGATAGTGAGATCAACAACTAATGTATCCATGGATCCCTCATCTAATAGCTGCTGGAACTGGAAACAGAAGCAAAACCCATATCTAAACACTGAGTCAAACTAGAATCCAGATGCAGAGGGAGAGGATAAGACCAGGTTTCAGAAACACATAGAGACAGTGGACCTGAACAAGGAGGAGCTAACGGGCCCCCAGACAGATAGTTGGGAATCCAGCATGGGACTGACTCAGGCCCCCCTGAATATGGGTCTCAGCCAGAAGGACTGAGCAGTCTAAGGGACCTCAGACAGTGCACAAAAGAACCTTACAGACACATCCCCCATGGAGGGATACTGCCTTAACCTAGAGACAGGAGAGAAGGCCTAGTCTCTACTTCAAATGACCTGACAGATCTACTTGATCCCACCTGGATGGCATTGCTGTCCATTACCTGGGAACTGTGTCTTCTGTCTTTGGGGTGAGGAGGCAACTGCATAAATTTGATGAAGTAGTACTCTCAGATGAAGTAGTACTCTCTGTGTCCCCTGAATTTTTCTTGATGTTATAAGAGGGCACAGGAGAAAGTGGTGAGTTAGAATTCAAAAGCCAGCTGGTACTGAGCAGCTCGTATAATTCTGGAGAGGTGGACCGAGAGGAGATTTTGCTTTTTCTCACTTCATTCAACTCTTGCCCTTGGTTGTCTTCCGATGACAGGAATGTGGGCAAAGCTGTTTTATTCTGTGCCCTCCTTACGGTCAATGCAGAGGGATGACCTGCAGAAGGGCTCTTGGGACACTGCCAGATAGCATCCTGGACGTTACTATCGCCTTTTCTCCTGTTGAACATACTGATTTTTCCTAGGGCATCATTAACCCTATTTGTTCCTTTGAGTTCCAGGGTTTCTTCAGGCATGGGGTCTAAGCAACACATAGTATCTTCAATGGAGGAGATGGATGGCCTGGAACTAGTTTCTCTGGATAGTGCTAGGAAATATTCATCATAGAGATTCATGTATGGAAATACTTCCTCTATGTCCCCCACTGGGACAGGTGAGGGATGGGACCACCACAAGGTGCTACAAGTAAAAAGACAAAAGCAGATAGGTTAATGTCTCTCAATATCACTTCATAAAAATCGTACCTACCTCAATGTCCTAATGATAATCTTTGGGTCAGAGGTTAAAAAAAAATAGGTGACAGTCTGAACCCTAATCCAATTATGAGGATGCATTAGAAAGAGCAGAGGTGAAATAAGTGGTCACTTAGAGTTTGAAAGGAAGGCCAATGAAACAAAAATCAAATCAAAGATTTGGTGACATGTCAAGATGAAGTCTGTCAAAACTCTTGCCCAGAGAGAAGATACAAATTATGGAAATGTGAGACAAGACATACAGTGTGGAAGAAAGACAAGTATGATCTAGGGCACCTTGGTTGTGGCGTGTATGATGTGAATTGTCTCTAGAGAGGTGATAGTCATGACAGAAGATAATTTCTTGAATCATAAAATAGACGAACATTGATGGCATATTATTAAACCCAGGGACCATTTGTTGCCTTCCTGCTTCTATACCGTAGGTGTGCTGATCAATTCTGGAAGTTTCAAAACATGCAAAGGAATCCATTTAGGGATAAGAAGGAACAAGTAATATAATATCTGCCCATAGAACATCGCAGGCCTACAGATTACATGATGTATCTTAGTTCCAGTTCTTACAGTAAAGATCAGTTCTCCTCAAGAAGCAACACCAGACACAAGGAAAGCTTCCTCCAAATTTAGTCTTAGAACATGCATTCCCAATGCTGAACCCTTAACTGCATACACACACACACACACACACACACACACACACACACACACACACCTGACACAGGCTAGGGTATTCTCTAATGTCTTTGATGAATTTCCACATGTGTATGTGTTATGAGATCCATGGTACTTGATGGGAAGTTCATGTTCATAGTTAGTTCAACAGGGAATCCTAGAATAATTCCATGGGAATCCTTTGGACAACAAGCATGGAAGAAGGTCCAGAGGGTGGGACAGGCTCAGAAAAAAAAATCAAATGGATTCCTGTCACTTTCTGAAGTAGAAATAAACAGAGCTTGTGACTGCAATCCCAGGTCCAGATACATGGTGAACCTGACTAGAGCCATGGAGCAGCAGTTGGATCCTTAACTGAAACAGGGGTCTTTTGGACACACAAGGGGCAGCTGCACTGTCACAGAGCAGAGGAAAAGATCCCAGGTCAGTATGCATCTCCAGAAATGTTACAGGGGAATACCTTATGTCAAACAGTTAATGTTTAAAAGAAGAAAAAAATAAACCAAAGTAAAAAAGGCAAAAAATTTTATACAGAACTATTAAGAGAAATTTATACATAATCAGAAATCCATGCCTCATCCAAAAGCACTGGGTTCATGCATATAAACAAAAACAGCTTGAACCTAAAGAAATGTCTAGAGACCTACAAGACTGCCGCCAGCTAACAATTTGAGCAACCTTGGAAAGGCTACCATAAATGCCCTTCCCGGATAGTGAGATCAACAACTAATGTATCCAAGGATCCCTCATCTAATAGCTGCTGGAAACAGAAGCAAAACCCATATCTAAACACTGAGTCAAACTAGAATCCAGATGCAGAGGGAGAGGATAAGACCAGGTTTCAGAAACACATAGAGACAGCAGACCTGAACAAGGAGGAACTAACGGGCCCCCAGACAGATAGTTGGGAATCCAGCATGGGACTGACTCAGGCCCCCCTGAATATGGGTCTCAGCCAGAAGGACTGAGCAGTCTAAGGGACCTCAGACAGTGCACAAAAGAACCTTACAGACACATCCCCCATGGAGGGATACTGCCTTAACCTAGAGACAGGAGAGAAGGCCTAGTCTCTACTTCAAATGACCTGACAGATCTACTTGATCCCACCTGGATGGCATTGCTGTCCATTACCTGGGAACTGTGTCTTCTGTCTTTGGGGTGAGGAGGCAACTGCATAAATTTGATGAAGTAGTACTCTCAGATGAAGTAGTACTCTCTGTGTCCCCTGAATTTTTCTTGATGTTATAAGAGGGCACAGGAGAAAGTGGTGAGTTAGAATTCAAAAGCCAGCTGGTACTGAGCAGCTCGTATAATTCTGGAGAGCTGGACCGAGAGGAGATTTTGCTTTTTCTCACTTCATTCAACTCTTGCCCTTGGTTGTCTTCCGATGACAGGAATGTGGGCAAAGCTGTTTTATTCTGTGCCCTCCTTACGGTCAATGCAGAGGGATGACCTGCAGAAGGGCTCTTGGGACACTGCCAGATAGCATCCTGGACGTTACTATCGCCTTTTCTCCTGTTGAACATACTGATTTTTCCTAGGGCATCATTAACCCTATTTGTTCCTTTGAGTTCCAGGGTTTCTTCAGGCATGGGGTCTAAGCAACACATAGTATCTTCAATGGAGGAGATGGATGGCCTGGAACTAGTTTCTCTGGATAGTGCTAGGAAATATTCATCATAGAGATTCATGTATGGAAATACTTCCTCTATGTCCCCCACTGGGACAGGTGAGGGATGGGACCACGACAAGTTGCTACAAGTAAAAAGACAAAAGCAGATAGGTTAATGTCTCTCAATTTCACTTCATAAAAATCGTACCTACCTCAATGTCCTAATGATAATCTTTGGGTCAGAGGTTAAAAAAAAATAGGTGACAGTCTGAACCCTAATCCAATTATGAGGATGCATTAGAAAGAGCAGAGGTGAAATAAGTGGTCACTTAGAGTTTGAAAGGAAGGCCAATGAAACAAAAATCAAATCAAAGATTTGGTGACATGTCAAGATGAAGTCTGTCAAAACTCTTGCCCAGAGAGAAGATACAAATTATGGAAATGTGAGACAAGACATACAGTGTGGAAGAAAGACAAGTATGATCTAGGGCACCTTGGTTGTGGCGTGTATGATGTGAATTGTCTCTAGAGAGGTGATAGTCATGACAGAAGATAATTTCTTGAATCATAAAATAGACGAACATTGATGGCATATTATTAAACCCAGGGACCATTTGTTGCCTTCCTGCTTCTATACCGTAGGTGTGCTGATCAATTCTGGAAGTTTCAAAACATGCAAAGGAATCCATTTAGGGATAAGAAGGAACAAGTAATATAATATCTGCCCATAGAACATCGCAGGCCTACAGATTACATGATGTATCTTAGTTCCAGTTCTTACAGTAAAGATCAGTTCTCCTCAAGAAGCAACACCAGACACAAGGAAAGCTTCCTCCAAATTTAGTCTTAGAACATGCATTCCCAATGCTGAACCCTTAACTGCATACACACACACACACACACACACACACACACACACACACACACACACACTGACACAGGCTAGGGTATTCTCTAATGTCTTTGATGAATTTCCACATGTGTATGTGTTATGAGATCCATGGTACTTGATGGGAAGTTCATGTTCATAGTTAGTTCAACAGGGAATCCTAGAATAATTCCATGGGAATCCTTTGGACAACAAGCATGGAAGAAGGTCCAGAGGGTGGGACAGGCTCAGAAAAAAAAATCAAATGGATTCCTGTCACTTTCTGAAGTAGAAATAAACAGAGCTTGTGACTGCAATCCCAGGTCCAGATACATGGTGAACCTGACTAGAGCCATGGAGCAGCAGTTGGATCCTTAACTGAAACAGGGGTCTTTTGGACACACAAGGGGCAGCTGCACTGTCACAGAGCAGAGGAAAAGATCCCAGGTCAGTATGCATCTCCAGAAATGTTACAGGGGAATACCTTATGTCAAACAGTTAATGTTTAAAAGAAGAAAAAAATAAACCAAAGTAAAAAAGGCAAAAAATTTTATACAGAACTATTAAGAGAAATTTATACATAATCAGAAATCCATGCCTCATCCAAAAGCACTGGGTTCATGCATATAAACAAAAACAGCTTGAACCTAAAGAAATGTCTAGAGACCTACAAGACTGCCGCCAGCTAACAATTTGAGCAACCTTGGAAAGGCTACCATAAATGCCCTTCCCGGATAGTGAGATCAACAACTAATGTATCCAAGGATCCCTCATCTAATAGCTGCTGGAAACAGAAGCAAAACCCATATCTAAACACTGAGTCAAACTAGAATCCAGATGCAGAGGGAGAGGATAAGACCAGGTTTCAGAAACACATAGAGACAGCAGACCTGAACAAGGAGGAACTAACGGGCCCCCAGACAGATAGTTGGGAATCCAGCATGGGACTGACTCAGGCCCCCCTGAATATGGGTCTCAGCCAGAAGGACTGAGCAGTCTAAGGGACCTCAGACAGTGCACAAAAGAACCTTACAGACACATCCCCCATGGAGGGATACTGCCTTAACCTAGAGACAGGAGAGAAGGCCTAGTCTCTACTTCAAATGACCTGACAGATCTACTTGATCCCACCTGGATGGCATTGCTGTCCATTACCTGGGAACTGTGTCTTCTGTCTTTGGGGTGAGGAGGCAACTGCATAAATTTGATGAAGTAGTACTCTCAGATGAAGTAGTACTCTCTGTGTCCCCTGAATTTTTCTTGATGTTATAAGAGGGCACAGGAGAAAGTGGTGAGTTAGAATTCAAAAGCCAGCTGGTACTGAGCAGCTCGTATAATTCTGGAGAGCTGGACCGAGAGGAGATTTTGCTTTTTCTCACTTCATTCAACTCTTGCCCTTGGTTGTCTTCCGATGACAGGAATGTGGGCAAAGCTGTTTTATTCTGTGCCCTCCTTACGGTCAATGCAGAGGGATGACCTGCAGAAGGGCTCTTGGGACACTGCCAGATAGCATCCTGGACGTTACTATCGCCTTTTCTCCTGTTGAACATACTGATTTTTCCTAGGGCATCATTAACCCTATTTGTTCCTTTGAGTTCCAGGGTTTCTTCAGGCATGGGGTCTAAGCAACACATAGTATCTTCAATGGAGGAGATGGATGGCCTGGAACTAGTTTCTCTGGATAGTGCTAGGAAATATTCATCATAGAGATTCATGTATGGAAATACTTCCTCTATGTCCCCCACTGGGACAGGTGAGGGATGGGACCACGACAAGTTGCTACAAGTAAAAAGACAAAAGCAGATAGGTTAATGTCTCTCAATTTCACTTCATAAAAATCGTACCTACCTCAATGTCCTAATGATAATCTTTGGGTCAGAGGTTAAAAAAAAATAGGTGACAGTCTGAACCCTAATCCAATTATGAGGATGCATTAGAAAGAGCAGAGGTGAAATAAGTGGTCACTTAGAGTTTGAAAGGAAGGCCAATGAAACAAAAATCAAATCAAAGATTTGGTGACATGTCAAGATGAAGTCTGTCAAAACTCTTGCCCAGAGAGAAGATACAAATTATGGAAATGTGAGACAAGACATACAGTGTGGAAGAAAGACAAGTATGATCTAGGGCACCTTGGTTGTGGCGTGTATGATGTGAATTGTCTCTAGAGAGGTGATAGTCATGACAGAAGATAATTTCTTGAATCATAAAATAGACGAACATTGATGGCATATTATTAAACCCAGGGACCATTTGCTGCCTTCCTGCTTCTATACCGTAGGTGTGCTGATCAATTCTGGAAGTTTCAAAACATGCAAAGGAATCCATTTAGGGATAAGAAGGAACAAGTAATATAATATCTGCCCATAGAACATCGCAGGCCTACAGATTACATGATGTATCTTAGTTCCAGTTCTTACAGTAAAGATCAGTTGTCCTCAAGAAGCAACACCAGACACAAGGAAAGCTTCCTCCAAATTTAGTCTTAGAACATGCATTCCCAATGCTGAACCCTTAACTGCATACACACACACACACACACACACACACACACACACACACACACACACTGACACAGGCTAGGGTATTCTCTAATGTCTTTGATGAATTTCCACATGTGTATGTGTTATGAGATCCATGGTACTTGATGGGAAGTTCATGTTCATAGTTAGTTCAACAGGGAATCCTAGAATAATTCCATGGGAATCCTTTGGACAACAAGCATGGAAGAAGGTCCAGAGGGTGGGACAGGCTCAGAAAAAAAAATCAAATGGATTCCTGTCACTTTCTGAAGTAGAAATAAACAGAGCTTGTGACTGCAATCCCAGGCCCAGATACATGGTGAACCTGACTAGAGCCATGGAGCAGCAGTTGGATCCTTAACTGAAACAGGGGTCTTTTGGACACACAAGGGGCAGCTGCACTGTCACAGAGCAGAGGAAAAGATCCCAGGTCAGTATGCATCTCCAGAAATGTTACAGGGGAATACCTTATGTCAAACAGTTAATGTTTAAAAGAAGAAAAAAATAAACCAAAGTAAAAAAGGCAAAAAATTTTATACAGAACTATTAAGAGAAATTTATACATAATCAGAAATCCATGCCTCATCCAAAAGCACTGGGTTCATGCATATAAACAAAAACAGCTTGAACCTAAAGAAATGTCTAGAGACCTACAAGACTGCCGCCAGCTAACAATTTGAGCAACCTTGGAAAGGCTACCATAAATGCCCTTCCCGGATAGTGAGATCAACAACTAATGTATCCAAGGATCCCTCATCTAATAGCTGCTGGAAACAGAAGCAAAACCCATATCTAAACACTGAGTCAAACTAGAATCCAGATGCAGAGGGAGAGGATAAGACCAGGTTTCAGAAACACATAGAGACAGCAGACCTGAACAAGGAGGAACTAACGGGCCCCCAGACAGATAGTTGGGAATCCAGCATGGGACTGACTCAGGCCCCCCTGAATATGGGTCTCAGCCAGAAGGACTGAGCAGTCTAAGGGACCTCAGACAGTGCACAAAAGAACCTTATAGACACATCCCCCATGGAGGGATACTGCCTTAACCTAGAGACAGGAGAGAAGGCCTAGTCTCTACTTCAAATGACCTGACAGATCTACTTGATCCCACCTGGATGGCATTGCTGTCCATTACCTGGGAACTGTGTCTTCTGTCTTTGGGGTGAGGAGGCAACTGCATAAATTTGATGAAGTAGTACTCTCAGATGAAGTAGTACTCTCTGTGTCCTCTGAATTTTTCTTGATGTTATAAGAGGGCACAGGAGAAAGTGGTGAGTTAGAATTCAAAAGCCAGCTGGTACTGTTCAGCTCATATAATTCTGGAGAGCTGGACCGAGAGGAGATTTTGCTTTTTCTCACTTCATTCAACTCTTGCCCTTGGTTGTCTTCCGATGACAGGAATGTGGGCAAAGCTGTTTTATTCTGTGCCCTCCTTACGGTCAATGCAGAGGGATGACCTGCAGAAGGGCTCTTGGGACACTGCCAGATAGCATCCTGGACGTTACTATCGCCTTTTCTCCTGTTGAACATACTGATTTTTCCTAGGGCATCATTAACCCTATTTGTTCCTTTGAGTTCCAGGGTTTCTTCAGGCATGGGGTCTAAGCAACACATAGTATCTTCAATGGAGGAGATGGATGGCCTGGAACTAGTTTCTCTGGATAGTGCTAGGAAATCTTCATCATAGAGATTCATGTATGGAAATACTTCCTCTATGTCCCCCACTGGGACAGGTGAGGGATGGGACCACGACAAGTTGCTACAAGTAAAAAGACAAAAGCAGATAGGTTAATGTCTCTCAATTTCACTTCATAAAAATCGTACCTACCTCAATATCCTAATGATAATCTTTGGGTCAGAGGTTAAAAAAAATAAGTGACAGTCTGAACCCTAAAGCAATTATGAGGATGCATTAGAAAGAGCAGAGGTGAAATAAGTGGTCACTTAGTGTTTGAAAGGAAGGCCAATGAAACAAAAATCAAATCAAAGATTTGGTGACATGTCAAGATGAAGTCTGTCAAAACTCTTGCCCAGAGAGAAGATACAAATTATGGAAGTGTGAATCAAGACATACAGTGTGGAAGAAAGACAAGTATGATCTAGGGCACCTTGGTTGTGGCGTGTATGATGTGAATTGTCTCTAGAGAGGTGATAGTCATGACAGAAGGTAATTTCTTGAATCATAAAATAGACGAACATTGATGGCATATTATTAAACCCAGGGACCATTTGATGCCTTCCTGCTTCTATACCGTAGGTGTGCTGATCAATTCTGGAAGTTTCAAAACATGCAAAGGAATCCATTTAGGGATAAGAAGGAACGAGTAATATAATATCTGCCCATAGAACATCGCAGGCCTACAGATTACATGATGTATCTTAGTTCCAGTTCTTACAGTAAAGATCAGTTCTCCTCAAGAAGCAACACCAGACACAAGGAAAGCTTCCTCCAAATTTAGTCTTAGAACATGCATTCCCAATGCTGAACCCTTAACTGCACACACACACACACACACACACACACACACACACACACACACACACACTGACACAGGCTAGGGTATTCTCTAATGTCTTTGATGAATTTCCACATGTGTATGTGTTATGAGATCCATGGTACTTGATGGGAAGTTCATGTTCATAGTTAGTTCAACAGGGAATCCTAGAATAATTTCACGGGAATCCTTTGGACAACAAGCATGGAAGAAGGTCCAGAGGGTGGGACAGGCTCAGAAAAAAAAATCAAGTGGATTCCTGTCACTTTCTGAAGTAGAAATAAACAGAGTTTGTGACTGTAATCCCAGGTCCAGACACATGGTGATGCTGACAAGAGCCAAGGAGCAGCAGTTGGATCCTTAAATGAAACAGGGGCCTTTTGGACACACAAGGGGCAGCTGCACTGTCACAGCGCAGAGGAATAGATCCCAGGTCAGTATGCATCTCCAGAAATGTTACAGGGGAATGCTTTATGTCACACAGTTAATGTTTTAAAGAAGAAAAAATAAACCAAAGTAAAAAAGGCAAATAATTTATACAGAACTATTAAGAGAAATGTATACATAATCAGAAATCCATGCCTCATCCAAAAGCACTGGGTTCATGCATATAAAAAAAAAACAGCTTGAACCTAAAGAAATGTCTAGAGACCTACAACACTGCCGCTAGCTAACAATTTGAGCAACCTTGGAAAGGCTACCATAAATGCCCGTCCCGGATAGTGAGATCAACAACTAATGTATCCATGGATCCCTCATCTAATAGCTGCTGGAAACAGAAGCAAAACCCATATCTAAACACTGAGTCAAACTAGAATCCAGATGCAGAGGGAGAGGACACCATCAGCTTTCAGAAACACATAGAGACAGCAGACCTGAACAAGGAGGAGCTAACAAGCCCCCAGACAGATAGTTGGGAATCCAGCATGGGACTGACTCAGGCCCCCTGAATATGGGTCTCAGCCAGAAAAACTGAGCAGTCTAAGGGACCTTAGACAGTGGAACCACTATGTATTCCTGGTGCACAGACACATCCCCCATGGAGGGATACTGCCTTAACCTAGAGACAGGAGAGAAGGCCTAGTCCCTACTTCAATTGACCTGACAGATCTACTTGATCCCACCTGGATGGCATTGCTGTCCTTTACCTGGGAACTGTGTCTTCTGTCTTTGGGGTTAGGAGGCAACTGCATAAATTTGATGAAGTAGTACTCTCAGATGAAGTAGGACTCTCTGTGTCCTCTGAATTTTTCTTGATGTTATGGGAGGGCACAGGAGAAAGTGGTGAGTCAGAATTCCACAGCCAGCTGGTATCGAGCAGCTCATATAAATCTGGAGAGCAGGACCTAGATGAGATTTTGCTTTTTCTCACTTCATTCAATCCTTGCCCTTGGTTGTCTTCCGATGTCAGGAATGTGTGTAAAGATGGTTCACTCAGGGCCCTCCTTAGGGACAGAAGGAAGGTGGGATGACCTGCAGAAGGGCTCTGGGGACCCTGCCAGATAGCACCATGGATGTTACTATCGCTTTTTCTCCTGTTGAACATACTGATTTTTGCTAGGGCATCATTAAGCCAATTTGTTCCTTTGAGTTCCAGGGTTTCTTCTGCCATGGGGTCTAAGCAACACATAGTATCTACAATGGTAGAGATGGATGGCCTGGAACTACTTTCTCTGGATAGGAAATCTTCATCACAGAGATTCATGTACGGAAATACTTCCTCCATGTTCCCCACTGGGACAGGTGGGGGATGCGACCACCACAAGGTGCTACAAGTAAAAAGACAAAAGCAGATAGGTTTATGTCTCTCAATTTCACTTCATAAAAAACGTACCTACCTCAATATCCTAATGATAATCTTTGGGTCAGAGGTTGAAAAAAAATAGGTGACAGTCTGAACCCTAAAACAATTATGAGGATGCATAAGAAAGAACAGAGATGAAATAAGTGGTCACTTAGAGTTTGAAAGGAAGGCCAATGAAACAAAAATCAAATCAAAGATTTGGTGACATGTCAAGATGAAGTCTGTCAAAACTCTTGCCCAGAGAGAAGATACAAATTATGGAAATGTGAGACAAGACATATAGTGTGGAAGAAAGACAAGTATGATCTAGGGCACCTTGGTTGTGGTGTGTATGATGTGAATTGTCTCTAGAGAGGTGATAGTCATGACAGAAGGTAATTTCTTGAATCATAAAATAGACGAACATTGATGGCATATTATTAAACCCAGGTACCATTTGATGCCTTCCTGCTTCTATACTCTATGTGTGGTGATCAATTCTGGATGTATCAAAACATTCAAAGGAATCCATTTGGGGATAAGAAGGAACGAGTAATATAATATCTGCTCATAGAACATCGCAGGCCTACAGATTACATGATGTATCTTAGTTCCAGTTCTTACAGTAAAGATCAGTTCTCCTCAAGAAGCAACACCAGACACAAGGAAAGCTTCCTCCAAATTTAGTCTTAGAACATACATTCCCATTGCTGAACCCTTAACTGGGCACACACAGGCACACACACACACACACACACACACACACACACACACACACACACACTGACACAGGCTAGGGTTTCTCCAATGTCTTTGATGAATTTCCAAATGTGCATGTGTTATGACGTTCCATGGTACTTGATGGGAGGTTCAAAACACATGACACAGTTGATGCTTCATGTTCATAGTTAGTTCAACAGGGAATCCTACAATAATTCCACGGGAATCTATTGGACAACAAGTACGGAAGAAGCTCCAGAGGGCAGGGGTGGGACAGGCTCAGAAAAAAAAAAACCAAATGGATTCCTGTCACTTTCTGAAGTAGAAATAAGCATAGAGCTTGTGACTGTAATCCCAGGTCCAGATACATGGTGATCCTGACTAGAGCCATGGAGCAGCAGGTGGATGCTTCACTGAAACAGGGGCCTTTCAGACACATCAAGGGGCAGCTGCACTGTCACAAAGCAGAGGAAAAGATCCCAGGTCAGTATGAATCTCCAGAAATGTTACAGGGGAATGCCTTATGTCACACAGTTAATGTTTAAAAGAAGAAAAAAATAAACCAAAGTAAAAACAGGCAAAAAATTTCATACAGAACAATTAAGAGAAATGTATACATAATCAGAAATCCATGCCTCATCCAAAAGCACTGGGTTCATGCATATAAAGAGAAACAGCTTGAACCTAAAGAAATGTCTCGAGACCTACAAGACTGCCGCCAGCTAACAATTTGAGCAACTGTGGAAAGGCTACCATAAATACCCTTCCCGGATAGTGAGATCAACAACTAACGTATCCATGGATCCCTCATCTAATAGCTGCTGGAACTGGAAACAGAAGCAAAACCCATGTCTAACCACTGAGTCAAACTAGAATCCAGTTGCAGAGGGAGAGGACAAGACCAGGTTTCAGAAACACATAGAGACAGTGGACCTGAACAAGGAGGAGCTAACGGGCCCCCAGACAGATAGTTGGGAATCCAGCATGGGACTGACTCAGGCCCCCCTGAATATGGGTCTCAGCCAGAAGGACTGAGCAGTCTAAGGGACCTCAGACAGTAGAACCAGAATGTATTCCTGGTGCACAAAAGAATCTTGCAGACACATCCCCCATGGAGGGATACTGCCTTAACCTAGAGACAGGAGAGAAGGCCTAGTCCCTACTTCAAATGACCTGACAGATCTACTTGATCCCACCTGGATGGCATTGCTGTCCTTTACCTGGGAACTGTGTCTTCTGTCTTTGGGGTGAGGAGGCAACTGCATAAATTTGTAAACAGGTGCCTAATCCTCCTCCTCACCCCTTTCCAGCCCCTTCTGTGCTTCTTCTTGGAGGCTGTGGCTTCTTCCTGGGGCTGGTCCTTGCTAGAGATCGGTGCTGAATCTTCAACTGTTAATTTGTCGATATTTTCAAATTCATTGTTCACTCTCAGGGGAGAGTCCAGGGTGTCGATAGTGTCATGGATTCGTTCACTGCGCTGTAGATCAGTTTCCTTCAGGTCTGTAGAAGTGCTGATGCCAGCAGTGACGTCAGCATCATACTGGGTTTCTGGCGTCCCTGTGCTTCTACTGTCGTCCCAGAAGCACAGTCCTTCCAGGGATGAGAGACCGAGCATGTTGGCGCTGCCCGTCTCCTCACTCTCAGCCTCGTCAGCATCATGGGCAGCTGAGTTATGAGAAGTGGTTTCCTCTAGGCAGGAGAGGGTCTCCTCAGATGAAGTAGTACTCTCTGTGTCCTCTGAATTTTTCTTGATGTTATAGGAGGGCACAGGAGAAAGTGGTGAGTCAGAATTCCAAAGCCAGCTGGTATCGAGCAGCTCATATAAATCTGGAGAGCTGGACCGAGAGATTTTGCTTTTTCTCACTTCATTCAACTCTTGCCCTTGGTTGTCTTCCGATGACAGGAATGTGGGTAAAGATGGTTCACTCAGGGCCCTCCTTAGGGACACAAGGAAGGTTGGATGACCTGCAGAAGGGCTCTGGGGACCCTGCCAGATAGCACCATGGATGTTACTATCGCTTTTTCTCCTGTTGAACATACTGATTTTTGCTAGGGCATCATTAAGCCAATTTGTTCCTTTGAGTTCCAGGGTTTCTTCTGCCATGGGGTCTAAGCAACACATAGTATCTACAATGGTAGAGATGGATGGCCTGGAACTACTTTCTCTGGATAGTGCTAGGAAATCTTCATCACAGAGATTCATGTACGGAAATACTTCCTCCATGATCCCCACTGGGACAGGTGGGGGATGCGACCACCACAAGGTGCTACAAGTAAAAAGACAAAAGCAGATAGGTTTATGTCTCTCAATTTCACTTCATAAAAAACGTACCTACCTCAATATCCTAATGATAATCTTTGGGTCAGAGGTTGAAAAAAAATAGGTGACAGTCTCAACCCTAAAACAATTATGAGGATGCATAAGAAAGAACAGAGATGAAATAAGTGGTCACTTAGAGGTTGAAAGGAAGGCCGATGAAACAAAAAATCAAATCAAAGATTTGGTGACATGTCAAGATGAAGTCTGTCAAAACTCTTGCCCAGAGAGAAGATACAAATTATGGAAATGTGAGACAAGACATACAGTGTGGAAGAAAGACAAGTATGATCTAGGGCACCTTGGTTGTGGTGTGTATGATGTGAATTGTCTCTAGAGAGGTGATAGTCATGACAGAAGGTAATTTTGAATCATAAAATAGACGAACATTGATGGCATATTATTAAACCCAGGTACCATTTGATGCCTTCCTGCTTCTATACTCTATGTGTGGTGATCAATTCTGGATGTTTCAAAATATTCAAAGGAATCCATTTGGGGATAAGAAGGAACGAGTAATATAATATCTGCTCATAGAACATCGCAGGCCTACAGATTACATGATGTATCTTAGTTCCAGTTCTTACAGTAAAGATCAGTTCTCCTCAAGAAGCAACACCAGACACAAGGAAAGCTTCCTCCAAATTTAGTCTTAGAACATACATTCCCATTGCTGAACCCTTAACTGGGCACACACAGGCACACACACACACACACACACACACACACACACACACACACACACACGACACAGGCTAGGGTTTCTCCAATGTCTTTGATGAATTTCCAAATGTGCATGTGTTATGACGTTCCATGGTACTTGATGGGAGGTTCAAAACACATGACACAGTTGATGCTTCATGTTCATAGTTAGTTCAACAGGGAATCCTAGAATAATTCCACGGGAATCTATTGGACAACAAGTACGGAAGAAGCTCCAGAGGGCGGGGGGTGGGACAGGCTCAGAAAAAAAAACCCAAATGGATTCCTGTCACTTTCTGAAGTAGAAATAAGCATAGAGCTTGTGACTGTAATCCCAGGTCCAGATACATGGTGATCCTGACTAGAGCCATGGAGCAGCAGGTGGATGCTTCACTGAAACAGGGGCCTTTCAGACACATCAAGGGGCAGCTGCACTGTCACAAAGCAGAGGAAAAGATCCCAGGTCAGTATGAATCTCCAGAAATGTTACAGGGGAATGCCTTATGTCACACAGTTAATGTTTAAAAGAAGAAAAAAAATAAACCAAAGTAAAAACAGGCAAAAAATTTCATACAGAACAATTAAGAGAAATGTATACATAATCAGAAATCCATGCCTCATCCAAAAGCACTGGGTTCATGCATATAAAGAGAAACAGCTTGAACCTAAAGAAATGTCTCGAGACCTACAAGACTGCCGCCAGCTAACAATTTGAGCAACTGTGGAAAGGCTACCATAAATACCCTTCCCGGATAGTGAGATCAACAACTAACGTATCCATGGATCCCTCATCTAATAGCTGCTGGAACTGGAAACAGAAGCAAAACCCATGTCTAACCACTGAGTCAAACTAGAATCCAGATGCAGAGGGAGAGGACAAGACCAGGTTTCAGAAACACATAGAGACAGTGGACCTGAACAAGGAGGAGCTAACGGGCCCCCAGACAGATAGTTGGGAATCCAGCATGGGACTGACTCAGGCCCCCCTGAATATGGGTCTCAGCCAGAAGGACTGAGCAGTCTAAGGGACCTCAGACAGTAGAACCAGAATGTATTCCTGGTGCACAAAAGAATCTTGCAGACACATCCCCCATGGAGGGATACTGCCTTAACCTAGAGACAGGAGAGAAGGCCTAGTCCCTACTTCAAATGACCTGACAGATCTACTTGATGCCACCTGGATGGCATTGCTGTCCTTTACCTGGGAACTGTGTCTTCTGTCTTTGGGGTGAGGAGGCAACTGCATAAATTTGTAAACAGGTGCCTAATCCTCCTCCTCACCCCTTTCCAGCCCCTTCTGTGCTTCTTCTTGGAGGCTGTGGCTTCGTCCTGGGGCTGGTCCTTGCTAGAGATCGGTGCTGAATCTTCAACTGTTAATTTGTCGATATTTTCAAATTCATTGTTCACTCTCAGGGGAGAGTCCAGGGTGTCGATAGTGTCATGGATTCGTTCACTGCGCTGTAGATCAGTTTCCTTCAGGTCTGTAGAAGTGCTGATGCCAGCAGTGATGTCAGCATCATACTGGGTTTCTGGCGTCCCTGTGCTTCTACTGTCGTCCCAGAAGCACAGTCCTTCCAGGGATGAGAGACCGAGCATGTTGGCGCTGCCCGTCTCCTCACTCTCAGCCTCGTCAGCATCATGGGCAGCTGAGTTATGAGAAGTGGTTTCCTCTAGGCAGGAGAGGGTCTCCTCAGATGAAGTAGTACTCTCTGTGTCCTCTGAATTTTTCTTGATGTTATAGGAGGGCACAGGATAAAGTGGTGAGTCAGAATTCCAAAGCCAGCTGGTATCGAGCAGCTCATATAAATCTGGAGAGCTGGACCGAGAGATTTTGCTTTTTCTCACTTCATTCAACTCTTGCCCTTGGTTGTCTTCCGATGACAGGAATGTGGGTAAAGATGGTTCACTCAGGGCCCTCCTTAGGGACACAAGGAAGGTTGGATGACCTGCAGAAGGGCTCTGGGGACCCTGCCAGATAGCACCATGGATGTTACTATCGCTTTTTCTCCTGTTGAACATACTGATTTTTGCTAGGGCATCATTAAGCCAATTTGTTCCTTTGAGTTCCAGGGTTTCTTCTGCCATGGGGTCTAAGCAACACATAGTATCTACAATGGTAGAGATGGATGGCCTGGAACTACTTTCTCTGGATAGTGCTAGGAAATCTTCATCACAGAGATTCATGTACGGAAATACTTCCTCCATGATCCCCACTGGGACAGGTGGGGGATGCGACCACCACAAGGTGCTACAAGTAAAAAGACAAAAGCAGATAGGTTTATGTCTCTCAATTTCACTTCATAAAAAACGTACCTACCTCAATATCCTAATGATAATATTTGGGTCAGAGGTTGAAAAAAAAATAGGTGACAGTCTCAACCCTAAAACAATTATGAGGATGCATAAGAAAGAACAGAGATGAAATAAGTGGTCACTTAGAGGTTGAAAGGAAGGCCGATGAAACAAAAAATCAAATCAAAGATTTGGTGACATGTCAAGATGAAGTCTGTCAAAACTCTTGCCCAATGAGAGGATACAAATTATGGAAATGTGAGACAAGACATACAGTGTGGAAGAAAGACAAGTATGATCTAGGGCACCTTGGTTGTGGTGTGTATGATGTGAATTATCTCTAGAGTGGTGATAGTCATGACAGAAGGTAATTTCTTGAATCATAAAATAGACGAACATTGATGGCATATTATTAAACCCAGGTACCATTTGCTGCCTTCCTGTTTCTATACCCTAGGTGTGGTGATCAATTCTGGATGTTTCAAAACATTCAAAGGAATCCATTTGGGGATAAGAAGGAACGAGTAATATAATATCTGCTCATAGAACATCGCAGGCCTACAGATTACATGATGTATCTTAGTTCCAGTACTTACAGTAAAGATCAGTTCTCCTCAAGAAGCAACACCAGACACAAGGAAAGCTTCCTCCGTATTTAGTCTTAGAACATGCATTCCCAATGCTGAACCCTTAACTGGGCACACACAGGCACACACACACACACACACACACACACACACACACACACACACACACACACACGACACAGGCTAGGGTTTCTCCAATGTCTTTGATGAATTTCCAAATGTGCATGTGTTATGACGTTCCATGGTACTTGATGGGAGGTTCAAAACACATGACACAGTTGATGCTTCATGTTCATAGTTAGTTCAACAGGGAATCCTAGAATAATTCCACGGGAATCTATTGGACAACAAGTACGGAAGAAGCTCCAGAGGGCGGGGGTGGGACAGGATCAGAAAAAAAAAACCCAAATGGATTCCTGTCACTTTCTGAAGTAGAAATAAGCATAGAGCTTGTGACTGTAATCCCAGGTCCAGATACATGATGATCCTGACTAGAGCCATGGAGCAGCAGGTGGATGCTTAACTGAAACAGGGGCCTTTCAGACACATCAAGGGGCAGCTGCACTGTCACAGAGCAGAGGAAAAGATCCCAGGTCAGTGTGCATCTCCAGAAATGTTACAGGGGAATGCCTTATGTCACACAGTTAATGTTTAAAAGAAGAAAATAATAAACCAAAGTAAAAACGGCAAGTAATTTTATACAGAACTATTAAGAGAAATGTATACATGATCAGAAATCCATGCCTCATCCAAAAGCACTGGGTTCATGCATATAAAGAAAAACAGCATGAATCTAAAAAATGTCTCGAGACCTACAAGACTGCCGCCAGCTAACAATTTGAGCAACCGTGGAAAGGCTACCATAAATGCCCTTCCCGGATAGTGAGATCAACAACTAATGTATCCATGGATCCCTCATCTAATAGCTGCTGGAACTGGAAACAGAAACAAAACCCATATATAAACACTGAGTCAAACTAGAATCCAGATGCATTGGGAGAGGACAAAACCATGTTTCAGAAACACATAGAGACAGCAGACCTGAACAAGGAGGAGCTAACGGGCCCCCAGACAGATAGTTGGGAATCCAGCATGGGACTGACTCAGGCCCCCTGAATATGGGTCTCAGCCAGAAGGACTGAGCAGTCTAAGGGACCTCAGACAGTAGAACCAGAATGTATTCCTGGTGCACAAAAGAATCTTGCAGACACATCCCCCATAGAGGGATACTGCCTTTACCTAGAGACAGGAGAGAAGGCCTAGTCCCTACTTCAAATGACCTGACAGATCTACTTGATCCCACCTGGATGGCATTGCTGTCCTTTACCTGGGAACTGTGTCTTCTGTCTTTGGGGTGAGGAGGCAACTGCATAAATTTCTAAACAGGTGCCTAATCCTCCTCCTCCCCCTTTCACGCACAGAGACACACCCAGTCATCCAATTCCTCCTGCTGTTTCTACCATCCTTGAGACTTTATGGCCTTCTCAAACTGCACCTCCTGCTAGAACCCTAGCATTCAGACACATGAGGTGTGACACCATATCAAACCTGAGGAGCACACTTTGACTTTAAGAACCTAGTAACTAGGTAACATAGTAACAAGGTAACATGTGCCATAGTAACAAGAGGGACAGACAATCTCTGTGCTGATCTTTCTTAGGGTCACAGATATGAACTAGTTAGAAAATAAACCTATGATCTGCCCTAACGTCCTTTGTACTCTGATAATTCTGACTACTGCAGGCCTCATCTCTACACATAAGATGTTCAATTCCTTTATGTAAAACTCATATAGGTGGGAGTTTAAAGGATGGTAGGTAGCTCTCCCTGAAACTTGGATGATCTAAGGAAATGGACTAATAGCTCATGATATATATGAGTTTGTTTGTTTTTTGTTATGTGTGACATAGCAACTTTGGAAATAGCTACCAGGAGAGATGAGCTTTGAAGTGCATTGAAGACTGTAGGAGACGATAAACATTCATATGGTGATGAAGTATAATTTGATAACAGCTTGTCCATGAAACAAAACATTTAAAACAAAAAGAAATTAAATGTATAAATTTCAAAGAATCATGCTGAAAATTAGACATATGGGGCCAATAAAAAAGGTGAATGGAATTAAATCAACAATCAATTAAGAGATGTAAATCAAACCAACAAACTAATTATTTGCAGATGAACAATGTCTCTTTGTCTGAGATCAAAGTTAATGTGAACCAATGTCTCAGTGCAACAGCTGTGCATCAACCAAGCAATAGCCTCTGGGTAGAGTGAGAAGCCTCAGCCCGACTGAGTTCCTGATGTGTGTGGAGTCTGCAATTCCTCACAATGGCTCCTGTGAGGATACAGGAAGGAATCAGCTAATCACACCTATCCACGGCTAGAGGGGAGAGGTGGACAGAAGTTCTTCACTTTCTGTCTCCCAGGACAGAAATAGTGTTCTCACAGCCAAGACCAATTCCCTGATACGCAGCAACATGTGGGTGCTACACAGGTTTTGCTTTGGCTCAGGCATTAGGCAGAAGGAAACCATGTCTGCAGATTTGGAAAGAAGCAGCTGCTTCTGGGGCATTGGCAGGTCCCTTTGTCTCCAGTGAGCAATTGCCCCTGCTGGGTTCCACCAGTGTGGGGTTTAACCCTCCTGATTGCACTTCTGATAGACACCAAGAACTCTTGGTCTTGAGATGATGTGAACCCTCTCCCATTCAAACCCTAGGGAGGACATTTGGACTTCAGCAGCAGTAATAACAACAAGAATGGACTCAGTTAGCTTTGAGCAGCCCAGGTTAGAGACACGGTTATGGACCAGAGAGTGAACATATAAGCTTCATCAAGGTCCTTGTCCTCAAACTCTCATACTCTCTAATGACTCCAACTACTGCCAATCTCTTGATCTCTACAATCATGATGCAATTCCTGTTCTTTACACTCATATTTATGGGTATCGAAATGATGAAAGCCTGTGAAGATTCGAGGCCATGGGGAAAGTGTTGCTCCTCAAGATACCCCAGAACGGTTAAGTTCATGAGTGGCATGGTGGGCAAGAGAAGACTCTTACCATGATAGGAGGATTCATAACCACAAGGAAATTCTGAAGGAAGTAATTAAGGAGGTGTGTATGCTCCAAGCAAAATCATATTCCTTTCCTTTTCCAGCTAATGTAGACTAACAAAATCAAATGTAAAAACTGTCAAAGATAAATGGATAAGGAATAGGAATAATAGAACGTGGTTGATAATAAACTGAAGCTGACACACAAACTACATCTAAAACAAACTAAGTCAACATTTAGAGGAAAACCCAACGCACCGGTCAGCACACTTTCGATGTTCAGGTCAGTGGTGATCACAGATGTTCAGTGTCAAAGACGGACAACAAAAAATAAAGTTCTCAAGACCAAAGTCTCGAGTGAATCCTCCGCAGCCAAGCAACAGCTTCACTGCAACGAAAGGACAAGATCCAGGCCCAGCTGGTGCCTTATATGGGTGACCACTCTCATTCCTCACAATGGCTCCTTGTGATGTCACTGAGCCATGGACCAATCACATCTAGCCAGAGGCCAACATGGTCTTTTGAGTTCTTTGCCTATGTCTCGTGTCAAATTGATGCCAAGAGAGGCCCAGGTTAATTTGTCTCAGGTTTCAGCGCATCAGGCACAGCCTGTGCTGGCTCTGCTGGTGGCAGCAGGGCCTGGGGCAAATGCTTTCCTTGTACTGACATATGTCCTCATTCTCAAAACTTTAAATGTCCTTGTTATCTGGGATACTCCTACAATCCTTTCAGTGTCAAAAGCACAATCTTGGCTTATCCTGAGTCAAGATCCCTAAAGGAAATAAATACAGATAGATAAAGACAGAACATTCTTAGTTCACTGTCCCTCCCATGCCCCAGAACCTCCTCCTGCCCCATTCCCTCCTACTGCACAGGGACGGTGATGCCTTGCAGGAGGGATCATCAAAATCTGTCAGGTCATTTGGAGTAGGGTCTAGGCCCTTTCTCCTGTGTTTTGTCAAAAATCAGGTGTTCATAGGTGGATGTGTTAATATAAGGATTTTGAATTTGTTTCATTGGTCTACCTGTCTATATTTGTGCCAATACAAAGCTGTTCTCTGTACTATAGCTCTATAGTAGAGCTTGAAGTCGTGGATGCTGATGCCTCCTAAAATTATTTTACAGGGTTTTCTGGGCTATCCTATGTCTTTTCTTTTTCCATATAAAGTTGGGTATTATCCTTTCAAGGTCACTGAAGAGTTGTGCTTGTATTTTAATGGGGATTGCATTGAAACCGTAGTTTGTTTTTTGTAAGATAGCCATTTTTACTTTGTTTACCCTACCTATCCAAGATCATGGGAGAACCTTCAATTTTGGTATCTTACTTAATTTCTTTTTTAAAGACAGAAATTTCTTGCTATATAGGTCTTTTGTTGTTATGTTAGCCTTACCCCAAGATATTTTTTTTTGTTTGTGACTATTGTAAATGGTGATGTTTGAGACAACCACAGATAGACACTGTGCTGAACTCCTGGATTACAGTTGCAGAGAAGGAAAAGTGATAAGACAAGGGATGAAGATCACTCTATAGAAACACACATGGACAGCTGACCGAAACCAGGGGAATCTCATGGACTGATAGCTGGGAAAGCAGCATTGTACCAAATCAGAACCCCTGTAAGTGGGTCTCAGTTGCAATGCCTGGGCAGTATAATGGACCTCTGACAGTGGAGCCAGGTCGTATCCCTTGTGCACAAAAGGACTTTGGAAGCACATTTCCCATGGAGGTATACTCCCTTAGCCTATAGGCAGGAGGGAGGACCTAGACCCTACACCAAATGAGTTGACAGATTTTGATGATCCCTCCTTGAAGGCATCACCCTCCATGTAGAATGCTTCTGCAAGGCAAGGGACATAGTCGACAAGACCAAACGGTAGCCCACAGACTGGGAAAAGATTTTCACCAATCCTATATCCGACAAAGGTCTGATCTCCAAAATATACAAAGAACTCAAGAAACTAGTCAACAAAACCCCAAATAACTTTATTTAAAAATGGGGTACAGAACTGAAGAAAAAATTCTCAATAGAGGAAATCAAAAAGCCGGAAAGACACTTAAAAAATGCTCCATATCCTTAGCTATCAGGGAAATGCAAATCAAAACAACTTTGAGATACCATCTTACTCCTGCCAGAATGGCTAAAATTAGAAACACCAATGATGACTCATGTTGGAGAGGATGTGCAGCAGTCACTTTTCTGTGGGTCCTGCATATCCAGTTTATATAGCATGAAGTCAAACACTCCAGACAAGAGCAGTATCTTGTCCAAATGGCTAATCTTGCCATATTGGAAGTAAACTTCTTAACAGGTTTCTTTGATGTCCATCTTCCTTTCTGACGCAGATGTTGTTGCCAGGAGCATTTATGTCTCACTGTCCAGAAAAACCTAAGCCTTTTTAAATGCCATACTCTGTAGGTCTTTGAAAGGTTTGAAGAATGCCCATTCATCTCAAATACATCTCTGTATATCTAGAAAACCTAACTAACTTAACTATAATTTTGAGTATTATAGGTAACTGTCTATAATCTGCACTAAATTATACATTACATTTCTAACTGTGCTATATAAACACAATACCTAAACAAGAGAAATATAGATATCTCAAAATTGACCTTAAATTGTATCAATGAATGAAAATCCTTTCCAAAACAAAGGATTCATATCTATGCCATAATCCCCTTTTTACCTTTAAAAAGAATTGGCTGTGATCATTAGCCATTTATAGCCAACCCCATTTAAAAGAAAACACACAATTATAAACACTATTTGGGAATTTGGGTGTTGTTCTTTCCAAACTACTTCCTGCTGATAAAGGGCACTGTCATGGGGGATTCTAAGAAGATGTAGAAATGCTGGCTGTAGTCTGTAAGACTGCTTTGTTCAGTTGTTTTCAATGTAGGATCACTTGGTACTCCATTTAAGGGGGTCAGGCTTGCTCAAACCACAATTGTCTGGAAGGAATCCACAGCATTTCATTTTCTATGGAAACAAAAATAGAAATTTTTAAAATATATAAATTGAATTAATCCAGCAGCATTTGTTTTAACAGTTGTTGTTATTTCCTTAGCAGTCAAACCATTTAAAGACAACAGAATAGTGTATAGTATGCACAGTTTTTCTGTGCTTTCCATCTTTATGTGGCTTTTTTATTACTCTGTTTCTGTTAGTTGTATTTTTTCATTTTTTGAGACAGGGTTTCTCTGTGTAACATTTATCAGTCTTGGAATTCACTCTGCATACCAGGTTTATTTTGCAAAAACAGAGATCTGCTTGCCTCTGTCTCCCAAGTGCTAGGATTAAAGGCTTGTGCCACCACACCCAACTCCTAGCTGTATTTTTAAAACCATTTTATTCCTTTTCTCTACCATGCCTATATATATTTTAGAACACACTGTAAACCTTTACCGATTATTTTTAGATGTGAATCTGTCTTTACTGTAAATCTTTATCTTTTTCTGGCCAAGAGTCTTTTATCTAGTAAACAACAACATTGCTAAAATGAAAGTCATAGTGGTTTCTGCTTCGGTTTATCAAAGATGGTGGCAGCTATTTTACCGCCAGTACTGAGAGCTGTGTTCACTGCCTTTGTCTTTGCTGCCCTCCCAGCAGCATGCTGCCGGCTTGGAGATATACACACCAATAAATTGTTAGCAAAGTTTCTTAAAAGCACTGCAATTTTTTTTTTTTTTTTTTTTTTTTTTTTTTTTTGCCGCTTATTCTGAGTCAGAAAACTTCCCTTAAAGGAGCCATGGAAATCTTTGCTTGTCTCATGCAAAACAGAGTCCAACCCAGAAAAATGCTGCTACCAAGAAACCTTGCTAGTCTCTGTTCTTTTGTTTCTAAAACTCTTTTCTAAGCTTTTGTTAAAGTTTAAGTGGAAGTTCTTATTAGCCATGTGGGCGCCATATGGAAGGAGTAAGGTTTTTTTTTTTTTTTTTTTTTTTTTTTTTTTTGCCCGCCACTGGTCTACTACTGCTGCCACTCCAGCCCCAATTAATGCACAGAGAGTCTGTATTTGATATAATGCTGTTGGCCAGATACTAGTTTCTTATCAGCTAGCTTTGTCTTAATTATTAACCCATTTCTATGTATTTCCACGTGGTCTTCTCCAACCAGGGAGAAGCAGCTAGCTGGCGGTTCTGCTCTTTCTGGACTCTCCATCTTGATTCCTCCTTACTACTTCCTCTTTACTTCTTGTCTCCTAGTCCCTCCTCTCTTGCTTTCCTATTGGCCAACAGTGCTTTATTCATTAACCAATATGAGAAACATATTAACAGAATGACATCTCCCATCAGACTTACATTCCCATTGACTCAGTGTCTATGATAGTTCAGGGCGGGAAGACACTAGCACTGAGTGTCCCACCTGTTTGAACAAGTTGCTACAGAGCCTGTGGCACGGACTGCTTCATGGTCTTTTCCATTGTTACAAATTGCAGACACTGATGATTTTGTGTGTTCTGTCTCCCAAAGAGAATTGTGGGATGTACCTGTAATTTGATCTTTTTCAAAACATACACTCATGATCTAGCCTGTCTTAACTTGTGAGGTGGTCACGATCGTTCAGTTGTGTACAAACAGCCGAACAGGACTCCTCTAGTTGAGGGGCTCTATGAAAGAAGCTTCTGTGGGGATAAAAGAGTAGCGCACGAGTCTATTCAATCTTCCAGAGATGTGCATGGAGGAGCAGGTCTGTATCTCTGGAACACCTGCATGGTAATAAAGACTTTGGTGTATCTACTCTCTGAAAATGAAAGAAGACCAGAGGGAGGGGACATCAACTGTCAGATCCCAGTGCAATGCTACCCTAAAAGTTTCTCCTTTTCAAAGCTCCAGGTTAATATTGGGTGTTAGTTTGAATCAGAATGGCCCCCATCGATGAACATGATTGGATACATATCCCCAGTAGGTGAGTCTGTTTGGAAAGAAAGATGAGTAGTCAGTGGAGTGTCCCAGAGCACTAAGGATTCAAAAGCCAAACCCATCCGCAGTCATCTCTGTGGGTTTCATACTTGAGAATATGAGGTAAGCTATCAGCTCCAGCTCCAATGCCATGCCCGACTGCTTCTTGCTAGATTTCATCACAATGGTCATGTACTATCACCCTCTGCAACTGATGACCCCCTAAGGACCATCCTTTCTCTCATAGGTTGCCTTGGTCAGAGTGAATTGCTATGGCAATAGATTAGAAACAGAGCAGGAGTGGGCAAGTTCAGTAAGTGAATGCCAGAAAAGGAAGTATTTTGTGTGTGTGTGCAACAAGTTTCTATCTCACACATCCCAGGGCATCTGGGAAATCTTTCACAAAACAGGGAGACAAGAATCAAGCCATCCTTACCAAGACAGCTGGCCCACGGCAACACTGCCAGTAGAGCTGGGCATTGTAGCCTGCCCGAGAGGCTTGTGCATGCAAGCTCTACTCCGCTGTGGACAGCGAAGTGGATTGCACATTGATAAACTAACACAATGCCCATATGCCCAAAAATCAATGCCAGCATCTCAGCAGAGAAAAGAAAGCCCAACTTCATTGCTGAATAATGTTAAGGTCAGGCTTCAGAAACTTACCTTTCACCAAAAAGAGACACTCAGGATGCTCAAACTACTTCATCTAAATCAGTGGTATTCACTTGGTCGTCTAACACCAGCAGAATACAGAGATATTTACATTATTGTTCAAAACAGTTGCAAAATTACTTATGAAGTAGGAACAAAAATAATTGCATGGCTTGTGGTCCCCACATCATGAGAAACTGAAGTATAACAACATTAGGAAGGTTGAGGCACACTGATCTAAATTATCCCCTCAGGACAGACTCTGGATTCCCTGTCATCTGGGCAGTCCCAGCTGAATCAGAGGTCTGATCATAGCTTGCATGTTGACTGTGAGGACTGTGAGGACACTGCATTCAGCAAGAATGCACAGTATATCACTCACTGACAGCTTGTACCTCTGTGACAATGAAGGTTTGCACCTAATCTAGACCCTGAATGTGGGTATTGGACACAAACTCGTACAAGGATGATGGTCTTGTCTGGAGTGATGTTCCACAGGCCTCCATAGCCCTACTTACCTTTTCACAGGTCACAGAAAAAAAAAAACCTGTAATTATTGTCACTTGACAGGAAAGAATCACTCACTGTGAAAAAAATATTACACCAGTTTGTGGACTTCTGGGACAAAGGTAGGTTACCATGGGTGCCTGGTGGAAGGTTGCTGTGAAAATACACACAGGTGTTATTTACCTGATCATCTCAAGATTAGTTAGACAAGAAAGAGGTCCTGAGAGGGGTTTGGCTTGACCTCCCTGGGATGGCATTTTCTTCTGCTCCTGGGAATCCACTTGCTACATGCCAACTCTCTTCCGGAGGGACTTTGCTCCAGCCCCTGCCAGTCCAAGGACATGGCCTCTCCTCTACAAGCTTATTTCTTTCTTACAGCTGCAAGACTGGAATTGGAAATTCCTATTGGCAGATTCTCCTTCTTTTTAATCACCTTTATGCCCTTGCCTCTTCCCTCTTACTTTCTTTTCTTTGAAGGGTCATACATACTCATCTCCACGTCCCTGCCCTTCTCCCTGGGCCTCCTTACCTCCTGGGATTTCACAGTATATGGACTTCTTTACATCTGGTCATTGAGAACCCTCATCAATAGGGATGTGTCTGAAGACCTCAAGTCGTGTGGAACACAAAATTTGATAAAGTGGTTCTTGATGCTGGATGGCGGGTTCTTTAAAATAGGGTGGTAGTGTGGCTGACTCTCTGCCTTGCCATAGTGCTGGGGCAAGTATGAGTTTATGTTGGGGGAGCAAACTGCTCCCACTGCAGGGAGAGGATGGGTAGAAAGCTTGTCCCCAGGTTGCTGGAGGTGTCTGATAGGGAACATCATAGTTGTGGCATACAGCTCTGCTGAGTTCTGGCCTGGCTCCCTCCTGTGACTTGGTAGGCCTCACCAGTACGATGTGAGTTCCTCAGTTCATGAACCATGGACCCAGGCCTGTTCTTCAGACTTTAAAGAGACCCAAGAAAAGGACTCTGTCAGGGACTGTGACATCAGAAGAACTTAACACAAAGCTGTCCCATACCTCTCTAGAAGATGCCTCTTACCTTAACCTGTTCCCAGTCCTCAATCCCAACTGTCTTCTCCTTCCCTCCATTGAACCTGGTTGCATCCTTTGCTTGTCTGCCTCAGGCTCAACTTCCCCAAGACCCACATAAAGAGATACAGTGGGAATGTTCCATCTAGGCCTACATACTTCTTATGGTCCATGTCCTATGCATGGGTCACAACATCAATGGCAAAACTCCTTGCAATTCAAAGAAGAAATACACAAAGCTGAAAGTCACGCCTACTAGGTTTCCTGGAACTCAGTTTCCCATGCCCTGCTGTTCCTTGCCTGGGGACTGTTTCTTCTCTCTTTGGGGTGAGAAGGCAACTGCATAAATTTCTAAACAGGTGCCTAATCCCTATCCTCACCCCATTCCAGCCCCTTCTGTGCTTCTTCTTGGAGGGTATGGCTTCTACCTGTGGCTGGTCCTTGCTAGAGATCAGTTGTGACTCTTCAACTGTTATTTCGTCAATACTTTCAAATTCATTGTTCACTCTCAGGGGAGAGTCCAGGGTGTCGATTGTATCATGCATTCTCTCACTGCATTGTAGATCAGTTTCCTTCAGGTCTGTAAAAGTGCTGATGCTAGCAGTGACTTCGGCATCACACTGGGTTTCTGGCATCCCCGTGCTGCTGCTATCATCCCACAAGCACAGCCCTTCCAGGGATGAGGGACTCAGCATGATGGCACTGCCAGTCTCCTCACTCTCAGCCTCGTCAGCATCATGGGCAGCTGAGTTATGAGAAGTGGTTTCCTCTAGGCAGGAGAGGGTCTCCTCAGATGAAGTAGTACTCTCTGTGTCCTCTGTATTTTTATTGATGTTATAGGAGGGCACAGGATAAAGTGGTGGGTCAGAATTCCAAAGCCAGCTGGTATGGAGCAGCTCATATAAATCTGGAGAGCTGGACCTAGAGGAGCTTTTGCTTTTTCTCACTTCATTCAACTCTTGCCCTTGGTTGTCTTCCGATGTCAGGAATGTGGGCAAAGCTGGTTCACTCTGGGCCCTACTTAGGGTCAGTAGGAAGGAGGGATGACCTGCAGAAGGGCTCTTCGGACCCTGCCAGATGTCACCGAGGATGTTACTATCTCTTTTTCTCCTGTTGAACATATTGTTTTTTGCAAGGGCATCATTAAACTTATCTGTTCCTTTGACTTCCAGGGGTTCTTCAGCCATGGGGTCTAAGCAACACATAGTATCTACAGTGGTGGAGATGGATGGCCTGGAACCAGTTCTTTGGATGGTGCTAGTGAATCTCTATCACAGAGATTCATGTATGGAAATTCTTCCTCCATGTTCCCCACTGGGACAGGTGGGGGATGGGACCACCACAAGATGCCTACGGTAAAAAGACAAAAGCAGGTTTAGCAGATAAGTTTATGACTCTCAATTTTTACTTCATGAATATTGTAGCTACCTTAACATTCTCATGATAATTTTGGGGTCAGAGGTTAAAAAAAAAAACAAAAGTTTCCCACACAAACCTAAAGCAATCATGAGAAAGAATAAGAAAGAGCAGAGATGAAATAAGTGATCACTTAGAGGTTGAAAGGAAGACCAAAGAAACAAAAATTAAAAAAAAAAAAAAAAAAGATCTGGTGACTTGTAAAGATGAAGTCTGTCAAAACTCTTGCCCAGAGAGAAGATAAAAATTATGGAAATGTGAAACAAGGCATACAATGCGGAAGAAAGACAAGTATGATCTAGGACATCCTGGTGTGCGTTTGATGTGAATTGACTCTACAGAGGTGACAATCATGAAAGAAGGCGATATCTTGAATTGTAAGAGACAAACATTGATAGAATGTTGTTAAACTTGTGTACCATTTGCTTCCTTCCCGCTACTACACTTCAGGTGTGATGATCAATTGTGGACGTTACACACATGCAAAGGCATCAATTTAGGGATAAGGTGGAAAGAGTAATATCATTTGTACTACTAGAAGTTCCCAGGCCTACAGAGTAAGTGATGGATCTTACCTCCTGGTTTTAGAGTAAAGATCAATTTTCCTCAATAAGCATCAACAGATACAAGAAATGTTCTCTCCAAACTTAGTCTTGAAAGCCTGCATTCCTCTGATGCTGAACCCTTAACCGTAGACAAAGACACACAGACACACAGAGAGACAGACACATACACACACACACACACACACACACACAAAGAGGCTGGGGTATACTCCAATGTCTTTGATGAATTTCCACATGTACATCTGTTTTCAAAACACAGGTCAGAGTTGATGCTTCATGTTCATAGTGACTTCAACAGAGAATCCTATGATAATTCCATTGGAAATATTTGGATATCCAGAATGGGAGGTGGTCCAGTGAGTGGGGCCCACGCTCATCCATAAAAAAATGGATTCATGTCAGTTTCTGAAATAGATATAGACATACAGCTTTTTTCTATAACCCCAGGTCCAGAGACATGGTGATCTTGACTAGAGCCATGGAGCAGCCGGTGGAAGCACAAGAAACAGCTGCACTGTCACAGAGCAGAGAAAATGATACCATATCACTATGCATCTCCAAAAATATTACAGGGGAATGCCTTATGTCTCACAGTTAAGGTTTAAAATTAGAAAAATGAAACAAAAGTAAAAAAGGCAAAAATATTTTATACAAAGCAATTGAGAGAAATAAACATGTAAGCAGAAAAACATGCCTCCTCCAAAAGCACTGGGTTCATGAATAGAAAGAAAAAAAAAAAAACAGAACACAAAATCCAATCAAGAAAAGAAAAACTTCAAATGTTGAAGTTTAAGAGCTTCTGAGAGTCCAGTTGTTCAGGACAAATGCAGATGTCTGCCTGCTCTCCTCTCCACAAGAGTTGTTCTGCAACATGAAACAAGTCCCAGCCTCTGCAGGGCCTATGTGAACAGATTTACATAACTTCGGCTTTTTGTTATGTCACAGTAAAGGATTACTAGTAAGAGCAAGAAATAACCCAAAGATGTTGCTCTATCCAGCTCCAGAGACTGCATAACTTTTGTCATGGCCCTGAGTAAATCCCCAACAAAATATAACTTATAGGGAAAAGGAAAATCCTACTCTCTCTGAGGCTCTCAGAGGACAGGGTGGTATGGCAGATGAGGGTGTAGGGACTTGGGAAGATGGGTCTGAGGCAGTTGGGTACTTGACTTTGGCAGGTCCCTGCTACACCCAGTTACCCAGCTCCTCTCTTGCTGTTTCTCACATCCCTGGGCTCTTATTTATTCCCAAACCGCAGCTCCTGCTAGAACCCAAGCATTCAGACATATTTGGTATGACACCATATCAAACCTGAGGAGCACACTTGGACTTTAAGAATCTAGTAAATAGGTAATATAGTGACAAGGTAACATGTGCCAAGTAACAACTTGAACAGACAAGAATTTTGTGCAGACCCTTCTTAGGGACACAGGTATGAACTAGTTAGAGAAAACACCTATGGTCTGCCCTAATACCCTTTGTACTCTGAGAATTCTGACTAACACAGACCTCATGTCTACGCTTAACACATTCAGTACCTTTATCTAAAACTTATGTAGATGAGTGTCTAAAGGATGGTAGCTCTCCCTGACACGGAGATGCTCTAATGAAAAGGACTAGTAGTCACGACATACATGACAGAGTTTTGTTCCTTTATTCAGGGTGTCGTGTGTGACATAGCAAGTGTGGAAGATGGCCACCAGGAGAGACGAGCATGTAAGCTTCAGGACTGTAGGAGATGATAAACATTCACATGGAAATGACTTATTCTGTGTTTTACAGCTTGTTCTTACTGACCAGACCTTTAAAACAAGAACAGTTAAATGTAAAAATGACAAAGATGCTGATATTATAAATATGGAGTCAGTAAAAAAAAGGAGAGCTGAATGGAAAGCACTAATTAAATAAATAATCAATTAAGAGATGTAAATCAAACCAAAAAACTCACTATGTGCATGTCAAAGCAGATGAACGATATCTTAGAGATCAGTAATATTGATGTTAATGTGAACCAATGTCTCAGTACACCAGCTGTGCAGCAACCGAGCAACAGCCACTCTACAGAGTGAGAAGTCTCAGCCCCAGCCAATTCCTTATGTGGGTGGAGTCTGCAATTCCTAACTATGGCTTCTTTCAGGTTATGGGAGGGAATCTGCTAATCACAGCTATCTAAAACCAGAGGACAGTGGGGGACAGAAATTCTTTTGTTTCTGTTTCCAAGGACAGAATTAGTGTTCTCACTGCTGTGGCCAGTTACCTGACAAGCAGCAACATGAGGGTGCTACACAGGCTTTGCTTTGCTTCAGGCTCTAGGGAGGACAAGGAAGCCATTTCTGAGGACTTGGGAAGATAGATGGGTCTGTAGTGGCTGTTTACATGGCATTGGCAGGTCCTATTGTTTCCAATGACTAGTACCCGTGCTGGGTCCATCACCATAGATGGGTTTACACCCTCGTGATCATACCCCCTGCTGGAGACCAAGAACTCAGAGACTTGAGATGATGTGAAACCTCTCCCATTCAAACCCTAGGAAGGACATTTGGACTTCAGCAGCAGTAGTAACAAGAATGGTCTCAGTCAGCTTTGTGCAGCCCACGTTAGAGGCACGATTATGGACTAGATAGAGAGTGAACACACAAGCTACTTCAAGGTCCTTTGCACTCATACCTTCATATTCTCTAATATTCCACTACTGTAAACCTCTTCATCTCTACAGTCACAATACAATTCCTGTTTCTTATGCCTGTGTTCATGGGTATGGAAAGGATGACAGCCTGTGACGCTTTGTGGCCATGAAGAAAGTATTGTTCCTCAAGATTCCTAGAGTTGTTGAGTTGCATGAGTGGCATGGTGGGCAAGAGAAGACTCTTATCATGATCGGGGAACTTATAACTATAAGGAAAGGCTGAGGGAAATAACAAAGTAGGTGTGTATGCTCCAAGCAAAATCAAAACCTTTTCTCTTCCAGTTACTATAGACTTACAAAACTCAATGTAAATTCACACCACCAGAGGAACTAGGATACAAGGTATATTCTAAGAGATTCAATATAAAGCCCCTCACAGAACTGGAAAGGGACAAGTACCCCAGAGCTCAGGGGAAGTGGGGGGGGCAACGAATAGAGAGAAAAGTAGGAGGAAACGAGGGGGAGGAAAGGAAAACATGTGCGACCAGGAAGATTAAGCCTGGTTAGGAATAGAAGACAGGAAAGAGAGAGAGAGAGAGAGAGAGAGAGAGAGAGAGAGAGAGAAAGAGAGAACATAAAAGAGGGAGCCAATATTGGTTTGAAGATAAAATTGAACACAAAGAAAGGTCTAGAGAACTACAAGACTGCTGCCAAGTAACAATTTGAGCTTCTGTAGAAAGGCTACCATAAATGCCCTTCCCAGAGATTGAGATCAACAACTAACCTATCCATGGAGCCCTCAACTAATGCCTGTTGGAAACAGGAGAAAACACCCATACATAAACACTGAGTCGAAGTAGAACCCAGATGCAGATGGAGAGGACTAGACTAGGTGGCAGAAACACATACAGACAGCTTACCTGAAAAAGTAGGAGCTAAGGGGGCACTAGACTGATAGCTGGGAAGCCAGCATTGGACTGACTCAGGCCCCTCTGAATATGGGTCTCAGCCAGAAGGACTGAGCAATCTAAGGGACCTCAGACAGTGGAGCCACGATGTATCCCTGGTGCACAAAAGGACCTTGCGAACACATCCCCCATGGAGGGATAACTGCCTTAATCTAGAGACAGGAGAGAATCCTTAGTCCCTACTTCACATGACCTGTCAGAGCTACATGACCTCAACTGGATGGCATTCCCCTACATATGGGATTGGGGTGGGAGAATGGGAGGGGAGGGTGATTAGAGTTCATGTGAGAGGGCAGAGACAGTAAAAGGGAGGGAGAGAGGGAAGGAGGGAGGGAGAGACGGAGGTAGGGTGGAAGGAGGGAGAGGGAACTGGGATCGACATGTAAAATGATAAATTAAATTAAAAAAAAATGCTTTGACTCCAAAATTTAAGTTCAAGGACAAGTTACTGGGGGAAACGGTTTCTATTTTTGTTTCCACAGAAAATGAAAAGATGTGGATTTCTCCCAGACTAATGTGGTTTGATCAAGCCAGACAGCCTGAAACAGAGTACCAGGTTATCCTATATTCAAAACAGCTGGACAAAGCAGCTTTACAAACTACAGCCAGGATTTCTGAATCTTCTTCGAATCCCCCATGACAGTGCCCCTTACCAGCAGGAAGTAGTTTGGAAAGAACTACGCCCAAGTTACCAAATATTATCTATAAATGTTTGTTTTCATCTAAATGGACTTGGTTATATAAAATAAATAAAAATAAAAATAAATTAAAAAAAGAACTAAACCAATATAAAATTTTGAAAGATAAATGGATAGAGAATAATAGTAAATGGTTGATAATAAAATAAACTGAAGCTCAGTCACAAATTAAATCTAAAACAAAGTAAGTCAACATTTAGACCTAAGAGAGAATGAGAAAGAGAAGGAGAAAGGGAAAGAGATTGAGAAAGAGAGAAAGAGAAGGGGAGGAGAGGAGAACATGTGGGACCTGGAAGATTGAGTCAGGGAATGAATACACTAGTGTAAAAAAGAAGGGATACCGTAATAGAGGGAGCCATTGTAGGTTTGAAGAGAAAACTGATTCTAGAGAAATGTCCAGGGACATACAAGGATGACCCCAACTAAGTCAGAGTAACAGTGGAGAGGCTACATTAAATGCCTTTCTCTGATAATGAGATTGATAACTAACTTATCTGCCATCTTAGAGCCCTCAGCTGGTAGGTGATTGAACAGAAGCAGATAACCACAGCTTAACACTGAACTGAACTCTTGAAATGCAGGGAGGAGTGATAAGAAAAGGGGTCAAGACCAAGCTAAAGAAACCCACAGAGACTGCTGATCTGAAAAAGGGGAACTCATGAACCCCCAGACTGATAGCTGGGAAACCAGCATTGGACTGACTCTGACCTCATAAACATGGGTGTCAGTTGGAATACCTTGGCAGTCTAAGGGACCTCTGACAGTGGAACCAGTATGTGATGGGAGATGTCATTATGTATATATGTTTCTCATACTGGTTAATGAATAAAGCACTGTTGGCCGATAGGAAAGGAAGATAGGAGGGACTATGAGACAAGGAGGAAAGAGGAAGGAGAAAGGAGAGGTCAAGATGGAGGGTCTGGAGAAAGCAAAATGCCGGCTGGCTCCCTGGTAAGGAGACCACATGGAAATACATAGAAATGGGTTAATAATTAAGACAGAGCTAGCCGATAAAAAACAAGTAACTGGCCAACAGAATTATATCAAATACAGAGTCTCTGTGCGTTATTTGGGGCTGGTGCATCACCGGAACAAGACCGGCGGCCGAAGAAAAAAACTTACTCCTTACAAGTATGGTGCATGAAAGGACTTTGGGAGCACATTCTCTATGGAGGGATATTCCCATAGTCTAGAGGCAAGACTGAGGCCTAGATCCAACTCCAAATGACTTGACAGAGTTTGATGATCCCTGTTGGAAGGCATCACCCTTCCTGTGGAGTTGGGGAGTGGAATTGTATGGGTGGGGGCAGGGGGGCCATGGGAGGGAGAGGAAATTGGGGTCAATATGTAAAATAACAATATATTGCATGTATACATATATTTATATATGTATATACATTGCATATATACATATATTTATATATGCAATGTTTCTCTGATTTATTTCTCAGCCTCTTTATCGACTATTATTTTAGAGATACTGATTTTTTTGAGTTAATCTTGTATACTGCTAATTTGCTAAAGGTGTTTATCAGTTATAGGAGTTCCTTGGTAGTTTTTCAGGTCACCTATGTAAACTATCATATCTCCTGCAAATAAGGACAGTTTGATTTCCTCCTTTTGAATTTCTATCCCCTGTGATATCCTTTTGTTGTACTATTGCTCTAGCTAGAACTTCTAATACACTATTGAAGAGACATGGCGAGAGTGTGCAGACTCGTCTTGTTCCCTGATGTATAGAGGAATGACCTGAAGCTTGTCCCAATTCAGTTTTATATTGGCTGTTGCTTTATTGTATATTGTTTTTATTATGTTTAGGTATGTTCCTGTTATCCCTGATCTCTCAAGACCTTTACCATGAAAGTGTGTTGGATTTTGTCAAAGGCTTTTATGCATCTAGTCAGATGATCATGTGTGGTTTTTTTCCTTTCAGGCTGTTTATATGGTGGGTTATATTTATAAACTTTCTTTTGTTGAACCATCCCTGCATCCCAGGGATGAAGCCTACTTGGTCATCGTGCATGATTTTTCTGATGTGTTCTTGGATTCGATTTGCCAGTATTTTATAGAGTATTTTTACATCAATGTTCATGATGGATAATGATCTGTAATTCTCTTCCATAGTGTCTTTGTGTGGCTTGGGTACCAAGGTAATTTTAGCCAAGTAAAAAAGTGTTTGGTAATGAACCTTCGGCTTCTATTGTGTAAAACAATTTGAGGAGTATTGGTATTAGCTCTTCTTTGTGTTTCTGGTAGAATTCTGCATTGAATCCATTTGGCTCTGGGCTTTTTTTTTTTTTTTTTTTTTTTTTTTTGGTTGGGAGGTTTTTGATGACTACTTCTATTTCAGGGATATTCTCATATCATCTTTGGGGGCCTCTAATATTTTTATGAAGTTATTTTTTGAATCATTCTCTTCTGCGTCATCTGCTTTGGTGTATTCAGGTCTAGTTGGTGTACAGTCCCAAGATTCTGTTGTTGTCATACTGTACTTTCTATTGTTGGGTGATTTCTTTCTTTTTTAATTTAATTTATTATTTTACATATCAATCCCAGTTTCATCTCCCTCGCTCCATCCCTGCTTCCCTCCCTCCATCCCTCTTTCCCTCTCTGCCTCCTCACATGCACCCTGACCACTCTCCCCTCCAATCTCCCCCACTCCCAATTCTACATGTAGGGCAATGCCATTCAGGTGGGGTCATGTAGATCTGTCAGGTCATTTGAAGTAGGGACTAGGACTTCTCTCCTGTCTCTAGGTTAAGGAAGTATCCCTCCATAGGGGATGTGCTTGCAAGGTCCTTTTGTGCAGCAGGGATACATACTGGTTCCACTGTCTGAGGTCCCTTAGCCTGCTCAGTCCTTCTGGCTGAGCATATTCAGAGGGGTCTGAGTCAGCATCAAGGAAATGCAAATCAAAACAACTTTGAGATACCATCTTACTCCTCCAAGAATTGCTAAAATTAGAAACACCAACTCATGCTGGAGAGGATGTGGAGAAAGGGGAAAACTTCTTCACTGCTGGTGTAAACTCGTACAGCCACTTTGGAGATCAGTGTGGTGGTTCTTCAAGAAAATGGGAATTAGTTTACCACAGGACCCGGCAATACCGCTCTTAGGCACATACCCAAATGTTCCACATCCATGCAACAAAGGCATCTGCTCAACTATGTTCATAGCATCATATTTGTAATATCAAGAACCTGGAAGTAACCTAGATACCCCTCAATTGAAGAATGGATAAAGAAAATGTGGCACATCTACACAATGGAATACTACTCTGCAGAAAAAAATAATGGAATCTTGAAATTTGCAGGCAAGTGTAGGGCACTTGAAGAAACCACCCTGAATGACGTAGCCCAGTCACAAAAAGAGGAACATGGTATGTCCAGGCTCATATATGGATTTTAGACCTAGAGTATAGGATCACCAGCCTATAATTCACACCAACAGAGGAACTAGGATACAAGGTGTATTCTAAGAGATTCCTATAAAGTCCTTCACAGAAGGGGGAAGGGACAAGTCCTCCAGAGCACAGGGGAAGTAGGGGGACAGTGAATGGAGAGAGCAGTAGGAGAAAGAGAGGGAAAGAGAGGAAAGCATGTGCGTCTAGGAAGATTGATTCAGGGCACGAATAGAAGATAAGAGAGAGAGAGAGAGAGAGAGAGAGAGAGAGAGAACATAAAAGAGGGAGCCATTATAGGTTTGAAGAGAAAACTGAAACTAAAGAAAGGTCTAGTGACCTACAGGTCTATATGACCTGCAGCCATATAACAATTTGAGCAACCGTTGAAAAACTACAATAAATACCCTTCCAGGATAGTGAGATCAACAACTAACTTATCCATGGAGCTCTCATCTAATACCTATTGGAAACAGAAGGAAACACCCATACCTAAACACTGAGTCAAATTAAAATCCAGATGCCGATGGAGAGGACAAGACCGTGTTGTGGAAACACATAGCAACAGCTGACCTAAACAAGGATGAGCTGAGGGCCCCCCAGACTGAAAGCTGTTGGGTGTTTTCTTGTATTGCCATCTTCACAACACTTCTTCCAGTGTATGCAGGTGAAGTCTCTCTCCCTCTACCCTGCTCTCCCGGTGGGTTTAGGCAGGTCAGGAGTTTGTTGTCTATATCTCTGGATGATCTGAGGTCTCTTGGAGGTCTTTCCAGGAGAGGAGAGATGATGAAGCCCAATGATCAGGTGAATGCGGCCTCTAGGTGGTCCCTCATGGATAGGCAGGTTCAGTGTGCTCAGAGCAGACCCAGCATGTCCAGGGAGGTGTAGGGGGTGTTGGACCTATATTCTGGCCCAATGCTCACTTTGAGCAACAGGCCTACCAGGACTAAGGGTGAGCGGAAGGTAGGCTCTGGGTGGTGTATATCAAGATCCCTAAAGCATAAGAGTGCCCCTTAGACTGCCAAGGGTGACAGTTCTGTATCACCTCAACACCGGTCTTGAAAGGTTGGTACTGATTTGCCATGACTATCATGTACTGATCCACAGTGTGAGTGTAGCTTGCATGCCACCTTGCAGGCTTGTTGTCTTTTCTTCTGGCCAAAGATGAAGTTAGAGTTTGGTTAAATATCACTGACAAAAGACAGAAATCTTGTAGTCTAGAATTTAAAGCCAGATATATGCATGGGAATCTTGGTATCCTTGTCCTTGGCACAGAACAAAGTTGCCAGAAGTGCTTAAGGGCACTTATGCTTGATGATTTTAGTGTTCCCTCTTCAGAGGATGAAATGCTCTAGTAACAAAAAAGGCCATTTAAGAACCTAACTCTCCTAAGCAAGAGATTAGAATCTGGGTAGAGACCTAATATTCCATGTGGACTGGGTCAACTTGCGTGAGGAGTCACCCCTAAAAGGTAGCATTTGCTAAAGCCATGCTAGAAGCCAAATCATTTTCCTTCTAATAAATACTGTTCTGTCCCTTGTAGTATCTTCCATTGGTTTATATGGCTGCCTATTTCTTGAAATAATCAGGACATGGAAATTTTCTTTCTTTCTTTGTTTCTTTCTTTCTTTATTTTTTTTTCCTGTTTCTGAACTATACACTTTCCCTTACATTCTCACTCCTTCTCTAAGCTCTGCACCTGCCCTCTGGCAATCTGTCTGTTTTGTGCCTGAAATCCATGGGTAAAAAAAGGAATGTGTGCCTCCTCCATTCCCTACCATGTGCTTTTCTTTTAAACTGGAATGAAGTTTCCCTTGAGTCAAAAGATGAAGGATTAGGAGAAGAAGACCAGGGAGAAAAGAAGAAGAAGGAGGAGGAGGAGGAGAATCCTGCTTTCTCATCCGTGTAGAATTTCACAATCAGAGGAAGCAAAACATGAAATTTTCAAGGGGCATCATCATAATTGTTGATCTGTCAGATACAGGATGCCTGATTCTGTAATTTATACTTTAATTGCTTTTTCATTTTCGTACAAAAAAATGTGTGCCCACTTAAATTTTTCATTTACTTCTAGGGCAATAATGTGATTTGTAACACTTATTATATATTGGTATGCACTATTCAAATGCATGTGTATATCATTAAATGTGCTTTAATAGTACTTAAAAGACCCAGGGACTGATGATGATATGGGTTAGTACACTGGCTATCAACCTTCTTGATGCTGTGACCCTTTAATAAATTTCCTGATGTTGTGCGGACAACAAGCCATAAAGTTATCATCATTGCCACCTCATAACTATAATTTTGCTACTGTTGTGCTTCATAATGTAAATATATGAGTGTTCTGATGGTCTTGGATGAGCCCTGTGAGAGCGTTGTTTTCCTTCCAGGGGGCCATGACCCAAATGTTAAGATCCCAGGCTTGTTGGGTAAAGGCACTTTATGTTGAGCCTAACAACCAGAATGGATTCATCGGGACCTACAGGATTTAAGGGGACTATTAACTCCCCTTAACTCCAAGAAGCCACATACACACATTTGCAGTCTTTTGCCTGCATATATGTATGTGTACATTGTTCCCGCAGAAGTCAGAAGACGGCATCATATCCCCAGGGACTATCGCTGTTGTATGCCAATATGTGGGTCTAGGCATTGGACCTCTGCCAACTCTCCATTTCTACTCTAAACTTTTAAAAATCTAATAATATAGAAGGTCTGGACAGGTGATTCCGCACTTAAGAGCTCTTGTTGCTCTTGCAGAGGAGGTGGACTTGTTTACAGCACACATGCAGCAGCCATCGGTAATCCTATATTCAGGGGAATTAATGATTTCTTCTGTCTGAGGACATCAGGGACACACATGGAGCACAAACATACACACACACACTCACATATACACACACACCACTTGCACACACAACACACACACACACACACACACACCACATCACAGACATACCAGATATGTACACACACCGTACATACACACACACACGCACACGCACAAATACATAAACACTCAGTAATAAATACTGATCTTACTTAGCTTCAGGCTATTTCTCATGAGGCAGTACGAGTGTCCTGAGCCCTTCCTCTGAGAATGCTAAAGGAAATGCAGGTGGAAGGTAGTGTAGGAGAGGACAAGGATGGTAACAGTGAAGCACAGCACAAAGCCTGGGTAGAGGACAACATGATCCTCATACAAGCTGTGAATTTAGAGGAGGAGCTTGTTGTTAGGTTCTGTCAGGTGCTGTCATTTGTAGGACTGGGACAGCCAACATCAGAACTCCAGGGACAAACTGACCTAGGTAGATTGGGAGGGATGTTTGGTATAAATTGTGTTATGAGAAATATGGCAGTTGCATGCACACACCCTGTGCAATTTACAATTCCAGAGTTAAGGGAAGCCTCTGTTTAATATGGACTCACTGTGTGCATGGTAGGGAGGCTGAGCTTTAAATGGGTGTGTCACACAAGTCCTGCTCTATCCTGTCAGTGGTTGAGCCTTCCTGTGTCAGGAAGGTTCAGATAAAATGGACCAGGATTCTATATATTCCTTAAGCAAAATTGTTCTTCCCATTTTAAGGCTAGGGGGGCTGCTAGAAGCACATGTCTACATAAAGAAGCCTTGCAATTCTTCATGAGAGATAGTAATGCATGTGTCTCACCTGCCACAGGCTTGACAGCTACCCCACCACTGGGGTAGGATAGGCTTCCTGGAAAGGGGCCCAGAGTCACTGAGTTGCCACTGAGATGTTACCTGTTGATTCCTGTTTGCTGAGGATTTCCCTGTTCATGGAGGTCATGTGACCATTGATGTGCAAATGCATTGATTCTGGCTCATTTTGGAATGAGGTGATCATGTACAGGTCTGTGTTCATAATTATTCGTTTGGTGTTGCATAGGGCATGGATCCTAAATTCTAAGTAGATGAGATAAATATTCTGACTCAAGCAGAGTAACTTGTGTGCCCACTGTGAACATGGACACCATGCTCAATAGTGTGCTAGGAGTTAATGTGTTGCACCCACAGTTCAACCCTGACCAGTGGCTGAAAACTTTCCAAGCAAGAGTTGTGTGTGTGTTAGTGTGTGTGTGTGTGTGTGTGGAGTGAGTGGTTGTGTGAAAATGTGTGTGTGACCTGTGTGACCTATATGTGCATTTCTGTGTGTAGTCATTCCTGGATCCATATGTCAACCTATGATTCCCTTCTGTTTGACCTTCCACCTTAGTGTTGATACAGTCTGTCAATGATTCGAGAGCTTACCAGTTCTCCTGGACTCCTTGCTGAGAATGTCAGGAGTGGGGATTCCCACTGTGTGCTGGTGCAGCTGACACTGTATGTGGGTGCTGAGACAAGGATGCAGGCCCTCATTGTTGTCTGACAAGGACTCTGCTGACTGAAGGATCTCCCAAACAGAGCTCCCTAATCACCCTTTCTCAATCCCAATGTTCACCAGGAATTTTTTCCTCTCTGTCATTCGTATGAGCTGTGCATTCCTTGGAATGTGGAATTCCATATGCACTTCCCCAGGGCAGTAGAAAAGTGGTGCATGTATATCTGTGTCAGTGTAAATTTGGATTGTTCTTTGACCAAAAGATGACACCAAAGATGAACAACACTAAGGAATTTCCTGCCTGTTCGTCAAAACTATAATCAAAATACTAGGGGTTTAACCATGAGGAGTCAATATGTTTCCTAACATCCTCATTCCTACCAGGAACTGTCTCTTTTGAGGCTCATAGTGGGCTCTGAGCTTAGGGATTGCAGGTGACCATAAGGTCCATTGGGAAGTCTCATCCTATGATAATATTTCTCGGGCTTTTGAATTTCTCAGTGTGTTTGAGGCCTATTAGGGACACAGGCTACACTCTGTAATTTGAGAGCATTCATAGTGATCACGAAGTCCAGAGGAGGTCCTTCTTCTATGTCTTGTCACCAGATTGTGATGTGGGCTAACCCTTGTGTATGATGTGAATATGTATTCCTCTCGTTGGTTGAGGATAAAGCAGATTTGGCATATATCCTCACATGATAAGGCTAGGTGGGAAGTGCAAAAATAGATACAGGAAGAAAGAAGGGCAGAGTAATGAGAGACCCAAGCCAACTACCAGTGAAAGGAGATGAGAGCCCTGTGATCACTTCACCCTAAGCACAGCAGACCTTCCTAGCTCATTCTTTTTTTTTATTAATTTATTTTATTTTATATAACAAATTCCAATTAAATGAAAACAAACATTTATACACAATATTTGGGAATTTGGGGGTTGGTCTTTCCAAACTACTTCCTCCTGGTAAAGGGCGCTGTCATGGGGTATTCGAAGAAGATTCAGAAATCCTGGCTTTAGTGTTTAAGGCTGCTTTGGCCAGCTGTTTTGAAAGTAGGATCAGCTTGTACTGTGTTTCAGGCGGTCTGGCGTGATCAAACCACATTAGTCTGGAAGGAATCCACATCTTTTCATTGTCTGTGGAAACAAAAATAGAAATCCTTTTCTTCAGTAACTTGTCCTTCAACGTAAATATTGGAGTCAAAGCATTTTTTTTTAAATTAATTTATTATTTTACATGTCGATCCCAGGTCCCTCTCCCTGCCTCCCTCCCTTCTTCCCTCCTTTTACCCTCTCTGCCCTCTCACATGCATTCTAACCACCCCTCCCCTCCCATCCCCCCACCCCAATTCCATATGTGGGGGAATGCCATCCAGTTGGGGTCATGTAGATCTGACAAGTCATGTGAAGTAGGGACTAGGGCTTCTCTCCTGTCTCTAGATTAAGGCAGTTATCCCTCCATAGGGGATATGTTAGCAAAATCCTTTTGTGCACCAGGGATACATCCTGGCTCCTCTGTCTGAGGTCTCTTAGACTGCTCAGTCCTTCTGGCTGAGACCCATATTCAGGGGCCTGAGTCAGTGCCATGCTGGCTTCCCAGCTATCAGTCTAGTGGCTGTTAGCTCCTCCTTGTTCAGGTAAGCTGTCTGTATGTGTTTCTTCCGCATGGTCTTGTCCTCTCCATCTGCATCTGGGTTCTCCTTAGACTCAGTGTTTATGTATGGGTGTTTGATCCTGTTTTCAACAGGCATTAGTTGAGGGCTCCATGGAGAAGTTAGTTGTTGATCTCACTCTCCAGGAAGGGCATTTATGATAGCCTTTCCAGGGAAGCTCAAATTGTTAGTTGGCAGCAGTCTTGTAGTTCTCTAGACCTTCTTTGTGTTCAATTTTATCTTCAAACCAATATTGGCTCCATCTTTTATATTTTCTCTCTCTCTCTGTCTCTGTCTCTCTCTCTCTCTTTCCTATCTTCTATTGCTAACCAGGCTCAATTTTCCTGGTCCCACATGTTATCCTTTCCTCCCCCTCATTTTTTCCTATCTCTCCCCCATTCATTGCCCCCCCACTTCACCTGAGCTCTGAGGGCTTGTCCCTTCCCAGTTCTCTGAGGGACTTTCTATGAATCTCTTAGAATACACCTTGTATTCTAGTTCATCTGGTGATGTGAATTAAAAGCTGGAGATCCTTTGATCTAGGTCTAAAATCCATGTGAATGAGTACATACTGTGTTCCTCTTTTTGTGACTGGGTTACCTCATTCAGGATGGTTTCTTCAAGTGCTGTACACTTGCCTGCAAATTTCAAGATACCATTATTTTTTTCTGCAGAGTAGTATTTCATTGTGTAGATGTAGCACATCTTCATTAACCATTCTTCAATTGAGGGGCATTTGGTTGCTTCCAGGTTCTTCCTATTACAAATAGTGCTGCTATGAACATAGTTGAACAGATGTCTTTGTTGCACGGATGTGAATTCTTTTGGGTATATGCTTAAGACACGGATTGCCAGGTTCTGTGGTAAACTAATTCCCATTTTCCTGAGGGAACCGCCATACTGGGAACGGAAAGTTTTGATTTGCATTTCCCTGACAGCTATGGACGTGGAGCATTTTCTTAAGTGTCTTTCAGCCTTTTTGATTTCCTCTATTGAGAATTCTTTCTTCTGTTCTGTACCCCATTTTCTAATAGTTTATTTGGTGTTTTGGTGACAAGTTTCTTGAGTTCTTTGTATATTTTGGAGATCAGCCCTTTATCGGATATAGGATTGGCGAAAATCTTTTCCCAGTCTCTGGGCTGCCGTTTGGTCTTGTCGACTGTGTCCTTTGCCTTACAGAAGCTTCTAAGTTTGAAGAGGTCCCATTTATTAATTGTTTCTCTCAGTGTCTGTGCCCCTGGAGTTATGTTCAGGAAGCAGTCTCCTATACCAATTTGTTCAAGGGTACCTCCTACTTTCTCTTCTAAGAGGTTCAATGTGGCTGGATTGATGTTGAGGTCTTTGATCCATTTGGACTTGAGTTTTGTGCATGGCGACAGACATGGGTCTATCTGCAGTCTTGTACACACCCTCATCCATTTGTGCCACCACCATTTGTTGAAGATGTTGTCCTCGTCCCATTGTATAATTTTAGCTGTTTTGTTGAAAATCAGGTGTTCATAGGTGCGTGGATTAATATCGGGATTTTCAATTCGATTCCATTGGTCTACCTGTCTATTTTATGCCAATACCAGGCTGTTTTAGCTTTTCTCAGGTCAGTGATTCTCTTTCCTCTGGTTAAAGTACAGTGCCCGTGATTCTCTCTTCAATCTCCTGTATTCTATGGTTCCTGATTGTTTACAGAGTTTTCTATTTCCAGCACTCCCCCTCAGTTTGTGTTTCTTTATTGTGCCTATTTCAGTCTTCAGGTCTTGAACTATTTGAATTGTTTCCTTCATCTGTTTTGATTGTTTTTCTTGGCTTTCCCTTACATTCTTTCAAGAGAGTTTTTCATTCCTTACATTATATGATTTTTCTTTTCCTATATGCCTTCAAATTTGTTGGTTTCTTCCATTTCTTTAAAGGATTTTCTCATATCATCTTTGAGGACCTCTATCATTTATATGAAGTTTTTTTTAAAAAAAATCGTTTCTCTGCTGTTTAATCTGCATCAGTGCGTTCTTTTCTAGTTGTGGTAGAGTCCCTAGATTCTGGTGCTGTCATACTGGTCTTTCTACTGATGTGTGTTTCTTACATTGCCAATTTTTCCAACCCTTTCTTTCAGTGGGTGCAGATAGAGTCGCTATCCCTCTACCATGCTCTCACAGTGGGTTTGTCTGGTCAGAGGTTCGATATCAGTATCTGGATGGCTCTAGCTCCTTGCTGAGAAATTGCCCAGGAGTGGGGATTCCCACTGTGTGCTGGTGCAGCTGACACTGTATGTGGGTGCTGAGACAAGGATGCAGGCACTCATTGTTGTCTGACAAGGACTCTGCTGACTGAAGCATCTCCCAAACAGAGCCTCGCTAATCACCCTTTCCCCTTCCCCAATGTTCACCAGGAATGTTCTGTTGCTCTCTTTCTTCTCATGAGCTGGTTGTTCCTCAGAATGTAAACGTTCATATATAATTCCCCACAGCAGAGGTTAAGGGGGTGCCTGTCTGTCTGTGTCAATGCGACTTTGGCCTGTTCTATGTCCAAAAGATGACAACCAAAAATGAACAACACTAAGGATTTTCCTGCCTGTTGGTAATAACTGTCATCAAAATGCTACAGGTTTAACCATGTGGAGTCATCATAGTTACTGGCCTCCCCTCATTCTTGCCAGGAAATGTCTCTGAGGGTCAGAGGGTTTTCTGAGCTTTGGGAATTCTGGTGAACATGGGGTCCATTGGGAAGACTCATCCTATGATATTATTTCCCTGGTTTCTGACTTTCTCACTGTGTCTGTGAGCTATTAGTAACCCCAGCTACACTCCCGTAAGTTGAGAGCATTCACAGTGATCCCAAGTCCAGAGGAAATTGCTTCTTCTGTGTATTGACACCAGATTGTGCTGTAGGCAAACCCTTTGTTATGCTGTGAATAGGTATCTCTCTCATTGGTTGAGGATAAAGCTGATTTGGCCTGAATCAGGAAACCCAGGAACAGAGATACAGCGATAAAGAAGGACAGAGTAGTGATATACCAAGCCAGCCACCCGAGAAACAGTATTGGAGCCCTGTGATCACCGGACGGTAAGCACAACAGGCCTTACTATCTCATTCCTCTACTACTTATGTCAATGCCTTCCCCAGAAACATTGGATATCCCTGTGTCCATGCTGCAGACTTGATATGTCTGTAGGATTCACACTCAGCTGCCTAAAAGACATACATGTCCTGACCAAAGAGCTGCTCTCAGTATCAATGCCACAGCTTCATGGTGGGAATACTACAGGGAGTCCATGCTACTGTGAAGAGAAAGAAGATTAGAGAATCCTGACTGAGAGGGTAGGAGCTGCGATATTTCAATTCTCTTGGGAGTAGATATCCTAGGGTTTCTTGCAAGTGCAAGACTTCGGGGCGGGATGAAAATCAAGCAAACATTTAATAAAATAAAGGAATTACATGTCAGGCCTGGGAAGTCTTGTTCCAACTATGGAGAGTGTCACGCTGCTACAGGTCCATAGTTAGTCCTGATGTGTCAACATCAACCCGTAGAGACCCATAGGGTCCCACAGTACTGAGTCTGTGGGAAAGGCTCCCACATAAAATTGGGCGCTGCCATTCTGTGGCGGTCACACGGGCAGCTGGCAAGGGTTCACCTGTTTTTTCTTGTCTGATTCCAGCCACACACAGGCTTTTCAGCAGACTCACCTGGGGAAAACAAAAAGTAAATCAAATCAACAGATACGCAGGAGCTTGCCACTTGGATGCTGGTGGACACAGACACAATTATTGCTGGTTAAGATACAGATTCCACACATGAAGAACAATCATTTTGAAAGATGAAACCTTCATCCATGTTTTCTCCCATTCACTTTTCTTCAAGGCTTCCACATTGTTTGTAATGGTGTATTTTGAGCTAATACCCTCATGTTTGCAGATCAATGACTGGGTGGGGTGAGTTATTCCTGCTACGAGGGAAGTTGGCAGCTAGATTGTCATCTCATGACATCTCTCAGGAGCCTAATGGAGTCAACAAAGCAAAGGGGTCTTGGACCCTGTGTTGTGGTCAATCCCCCCTGTTGCATGTCTGTAAATGAAGCATGAAAAGCTTTGGGGTTGAATATGTTCCCTGCATTATGGAGATTTTAGAATGTATGAGAGCCTGCAAACTAAGGAAGACAAAGGATATCATCAATTTCCTGCAATGTTGAGCAGTCTGGGGGAATCAGGAAGTTTGGCAAACCATAAATATTTTTGTGATATATGTTAAGATGACCAGTGAGGATTTGTTAACAGAAAGGGTCAGAGAAGTGACCACATGCATTCCCTAAAAAAGATCCCCCAGGGAAGGTGAGTCTTGATATCTTTGGGGCTTTAAAAGGACTTGGCCTGGGTCATTGGATGGGTGCCACAATGGATTCTATCTTTGTCTGTCAGGGACATATTCATCTCACATTGTGTGGAGCTAGACAGCTTTTGCTTTGAGGACAGGTGGCCAGACATGTCACCCATGTTCTCTGTTTCTGTGACCTAAATTCTCTGTCTACACCCCATTCAACTTCACCATGACAGGAGCTACATCATATTGTAACAGTCACACACAGTTTTCCATTTTTACTACTTCTTAAGGCCTCATGGAGCAAAGCTGTGAAAATCATTCAGTGCTTGTATAGAAGCCTTTCACAAGCCAAGAGGCTGAGTGACAGCACACCCCTAAACTCCACGGTGGCCTTAGTTGATCCAAACTTACACTCCCATCGACTACTCTGTCTGTGATAGTCCAGGGCAGGAAGACACTAGCGCTGAGTGTCTCACCAGTATGAACAAGCTGCTACAGAGGCTGTGGCACGCATTGCTCCTCCATTGTCACAAATGGCAGACACTGATGGTTTTGTGTGTTCTGTCTCCCCCAATGAAAATGTGGGGTGTACCTGCTATTTGATCTTTCTTCCAAACATAGTCTCATGATCTAGCCCATTCTGACCTTGTGAGGTGGTTAGGATCATCCAATTGGTTAGAGAGAGCCAAACAGGGCTCTTCTCGTTGAGGTGCTCCATGAAAGAAGCTACTTTGGGGAAAAAAGTGGAGTGCATGAGTTGATTAAATCTTCCAGAGATGATCATGGAGGAACAGGTCTGTATCTCTGGAACACCTGCATGGTAAGAAAGACTTTGGTGTTATCTACTCTCTGAAAATGAAAGAATAACAGAGGGGTGGGGACATCAACTCTCAGTTTCCCCACCCAGTGCAATGCTACCTAAGAGTTTCTTCTTTTCAAAGCTCCAGGTTAATATTGGGTGTTAGTTTGCATCAGAATGGCCTCCCATCGATGAATATGATTGGATACTTATTCTCAGTAGGTGAGATTGTTTCCAAAGAAAGAGGAGGACAGTGAGGGTCCCAGAGAATTAAGGATTCAAAGACAAACCCATCTGCTTGATGTCTGTGTGTCGTGCTTGAGACTAGGAGGTATGCTATCCGCTCCAGCTCCAATAACATAGCGCCTGTTCTTAGATTACATCACAATGGTCATGTACTGTCACCCTCTGCAAAGGAGGACCTCCTAAGGACCATGCTTTCTCTCCCAAGTTGCCTTGGTCAGAGTGCTTTGTCATGGAAATAGATTATAAACAGAGAAGGAAAGTGGTGCATTCAGTAAATGAATGCCAGAAAGGAAGTATTTCATGTGTGTGTGTATGCACTAAGTTTCTATCTCACACATCCTAGGGCATCTGGGAAATGTTTCAAGCCCTCCTTACTGAGACAGCTGGTCCACTGCACCATCAATGCTAGTAGAGCATTGATGCTCTGCCCCAGAGAGTTGTGGATGCAAGGTGCCCAGAGCTGTGGCCACAGAAGTGGATTGCAATTTGCTAAACTAACACAAAGTTCGTAGTCCTGAAGATGATTGCCAGCATTCTCAGCAGAGGAAGGAAAGCCAAACTTCACTGGTGAATAATGTCAAGACCAGGCATCAGAACCTCACCTTCCACTCAAAGAAACACTACATGCTCAAAGTGCTTCATCTGATTCTCAACTTGGGGGGGGTCTTAACCTCTTTGTGGGTCCAATGACCATTTCACAGGGTCATATCACACCAGCAGAAAACAGAGATATTTACATTATTGTTCAAAACAGTTGCAAAATTACTCATGAAGTACCAACAAAACTAATTGTATGGTTGGGGGTCCCCACATCATCAGAAACTGAATTAAAGTGTAACAGCATGGGGAAGGTTGAGACCCACTGATCTAAATTATGCCCTCAGAACAGACTCTAGATTCCCTGGTCATCTGGGCAGTCCCCACTGAATCAGAGATCTGACCATAGCCTGCATGGTGACCATGAGGACTCTGCAGACACTTCACTCAGCAAGATGCACACTGTGTCACTCACTGACAACTAGTACCTCTGTGGCAATATAGGTTTTCTCCTAATCGAGACCCTGAATGTGGGCATTGGACACCAAGTTTTACAAGGATGATGGTCTTGTCTAGAGTGATGTTCTACAGGCCTTTCAAGCCCTACTTATCATTTATAGTTCACAAAAAAAAAAACAAAATCAAAAAACCTGTAATTTTTGTCACTTGACAGGACAGAATCACTCACTGTGATAAAAATATTACACCAGTTTCTGGAACTCTGGGACAGCGGCAGATTGCTATGGGTGCCTGGTGGAAGGAGTCTGTAAAAAAAGAATATGGGTGTTAGTTACACTGACCAGCCCAAGATGGTTAGAGCAGAAAGAGGTCCTGAGAAGGATTGCCTGACCTTCCTGTGATGGCATTGTTTTCTGCTCCTGGGAATCCACTCCCTACACCCCCAACTCTCTTCCACATGGTGTTTGTTCCAGCCCCTGATTGTCCAAGGTCCCAGCCTCTCCTACATGCTCATCCCTTTCATATAACTGCCTGACTGGAACTGGAACTTCCTGGGCAGATTCTCCTCCCTTTTAACCACCTTTATGCCCCTTTCCTCCTCTCTCTCTTTCTTTTCTTTTGACAGGGCACACATGCCCCTCTCTACCTCTCTGCCCCTCTCCCCTGGGCCTCCTTACCTCAAGGGCTTACACAGTATATGGACTTGATTATATCTGGTCATTGAGAAACATAATGAATAGGGGAGGTGTCTGAAGACCTCAAGTGGTGCAGAATACAAAGTTGTATAAGGTGGCTGCAGAAGACTGGAGGGCTGGCTCTTTCAAACAGGCTGGCAGTGTGGCTGATATCTGTCCAGCCATAGTGCTGCGTCAACTATGAGTTTAAACTGTAGGAGCTAATGGTTCCCACTCAGAGAGAAGAGGGGTAGAGAGCTTGTACCCTGTTGCTGCTGGAGGTGATAGTAAACTTCATAGTTGGGGTACAAGTCTGTCGGGTTCTGGCCTGGCTCGCCTATGTGGCTTGGTAGGCCACACAAGGCCGAACTGAGTCCCATGGTTTATGAACCATGGACACAGGCCTGTTCTTCAGACCTTGAAAGAGACACAAGCAAAGGACCCTGTTAGTGACTGTGACATCAGCAGGATTTAACACAAAGCTACACTACTGCCGCATATCTCTCCCACAAGATTACACACCCCCTAACCTGTTCCGAGTCCCCAATCCCATCTTTTCTTCTTTCCTTAGCATCCTTTGCTTGTCCCTGCGTCAGTCTCAACTTCCCTATGATCCACATGCAGGAATACAGTGGGAAAGCTCCTTCTTGCCTACAGACATCTAAAGGTTCAGGTCCTATGCATGATCACACACCTATCAATAGCCAAGGGCCTTGTAATTCAAAGATGAAGTCCAAAAGGGGAAGCCACTCTTCCATGCCTACTCTGTTTCCTGGAACACTGTTTCCAATGCCTTGCTGTCCCTACCTGGTAACTGTGTTCTTCTGTCTTTGGGGTGAGGAGGCAACTCACAAATTGATGAAGTAGTACTCTCAGATGAAGTAGCACTGTCTGTGTCCTCTGAATATTTCCTGATGTTATAGGAGGGCACAGGAGAAAGTGGTGGAGTGAGAATTCAAAAGCCAGCTGGTAATGAGCAGCTCGTATAATTCTGGGAGAGCTGGACCGAGAGGAGATTTTGCTTTTTCTCACTTCATTCAACTCTTGCCCTTGGTTGTCTTCCGTGACAGGAATGTGGGCAAAGCTGTTTTATTCTGTGCCCTCCTACGGTCAATGCAGAGGGATGACCTGCAGAAGGGCTCTTGGGACACTGCCAGATAGCATCCTGGACGCATTATCGCCTTTTCTCCTGTTGAACATACTGATTTTTCCTAGGGGCATCATTAACCCTATTTGTTCCTTTGAGTTCCAGGGTTTCTTCAGCCATGGGGTCTAAGCAACACATACTATCTTCAATGGAGGAGATGATGGCCTGGAACTAGTTTCTCTGGATAGTGCTAGGAAATCTTCATCATAGAGATTCATGTATGGAAATACTTCTCCATGTCCCCCCACTGGGACAGGTGAGGGATGGGACCACCACAAGGTGCTACAAGTAAAAACACAAAAGTAGATAGGATTAGTCTCCCAATTTCACTTCATAAAATCGTACCCACCTCAATATCCTAATGATAATCTTTGGGTCAGAGGTTAAAAAAATAGGTGATAGTCTGAACCCAAAGCAATTATGAGGATGCATTACAAAGTGTAGAGGTGAAATAAGTGGTCACTTAGAGTTTGAAAGGAAGGCTAATGAAACAAAAATCAAATCAAGGATTTGGTGATATGTCGAAGTGAAGTCTGTCAAAACTCTGCCCAGAGAGAAGATACAAATTATGGAAATGTGAGACAAGACATACAGTGTGGAAGAAAGACAAGTATGATCTAGGGCACCTTGGTTGTGGTGTATATGATGTGAATTGTCTCTAGAGAGGTGATAGTCATGACAGAAGGTAATTTCTTTGAATTATAAAATAGACGAACATTGATGGCATATTATTAAACCCAGGGATCATTTGCTGCCTCCTGCTTCTATACCGTAGGTGTGATGATCACCCTGGATGTTTCAAAACATGCAAAGGAATCCATTTAGGGATAAGAAGGAAGATCTTAGGTAATATAATATCTGCCCATAGAACATCGCAGGCCTACAGATTACATGATGTATCTTAGTTCCAGTTCTTACAGTAAAGATCAGTTCTCCTCAAGATAAAACCAGACACAAGGAAAGCTTCCTCCAAATTTAGTCTTAGAACATGCATTCCCAATGCTGAACCCTTAACTGCATACACACACACACACACACACACACACACACTGACACAGGCTAGGGTATTCTCTAATGTCTTTGATGAATTTCCACATGTGTATGTGTTATGAGATCCATGGTACTTGATGGGAAGTTCATGTTCATAGTTAGTTCAACAGGGAATCCTAGAATAATTCCATGGGAA